>NC_086455.1:174497843-174800343 GCF_028390025.1 Pseudophryne corroboree | reverse complement strand
CTCCCCCGCTGTCTTATCACAGTAATTCCACTAATTGCGCAGCGTGACGCCACAGAATGGACACGTGACACAGATCAACTGAGTTTTATTTTAGATCGTTCTTTTTTGATGAACGTGGACCATATTGTTGGTAGAAGTGTAATTATGAAACCATTCTCCGCAGACAGTTACTATGACGATACAGAGATAGTTACCAGGATGTTTGGGGTATACTGTAATCTGATGGCGCCGGTTTCCGCTATACATTCCTAGAAGATGCTCAGATTACAGCAATGTAATGACTTTATATAAAGAATACACTCAAAGAAATATTTTATAAGATGAATTAGATAAAGTGCAGTCACTGGCCTTTCCTTATATGTTATACAAATGTGTCCACTTACTGTATACCCGCATGTGTCCACTTACTGTATACCCGCATGTGTCCACTTACTGTATACCCGCATGTGTCCACTTACTGTATACCCGCATATGTCCACTTACTGTATACCCGCATCACACAGAAATGTCTGATAATCCCGGCAATTACCCGCCATTTGAGGGCCGGATCGTTTTGCCGAATCCTTGCCTGACTCCGCCTCCTTTCACACAGACAAGCAAATTAACGGGTCAAGAATTTCAACCCGGTAATTTACAGATCAACCCGGGTATTTCTCCTGTGTGAAAGGGACAACCTGGGGTGGAAATTCCCGTGTCTCCGAGCCTGGTAAATTCCTGGGTCGAAGTTCCGGGAATTCCAACCTGAGGTGACCCTTTAACACAGAAAAAGGACCCGGTGTTTATCGGCAAATTACCGGGTGGAACTTCTTCACCTGGGAATTCGCCTTTCTGTGTGAGAGGGGATTAGAAGCTGCTAATTGTATGCTACAATATCTCTGTCATTAATATCCTGTATATTGGGGGTCATTCCGAGTTGATCGCTAGTGAAAAATGTTTGCAGCGATTAAGTGAAAAAGCGGCACTTCTGCGTATGCGGCGCAGTACGCACGCGCGACGTACTTTCACAACAGCCGATGTATTTTTACACAAGGTCTAGCGAAGCTTTTCAGTCGCAATGGCCGCCGCAGAGTGATTGACAGGAGAGGGGTGTTTCTGGGTGTCAACTGACCGATTTCAGGGAGTGCTAAAAAAAACGCAGGTGTGCCAGGAAAAACGTAGGCGTGGCTGGGAGAACGCAGGGCGTGTTTGACGTCAAATACGGAATTGAATGGTCCGAAGTGATCGCAAGCGCTGAGCAGGTCTGAAGCTACTCTGAAACTACACAAAATTATTTTGTAGCCGCTCTGCGATCCTTTCGTTCGCACTTCTGCTAAGCTAAAATACACTCCCAGAGGGCGGCGGCTTAGCGTTTGCACGGCTGCTAAAACTGCTAGCGAGTGATCAACTCGGAATGACCCCCATCGTGTCTGGTAGCTGCGATATGTATAAAGTGACGGTATGTACTATGGGGAGAGATACGGCAGCGTGGATGTCTAGTCTATCACCTGGCACGATCACTCTCATCAATACAGTTCCCATCAGTACCTGTCTCACTTGGAGTGACATCTGCAGGTATCGTGGGATGAATGTGGCTGTAAGTGTCCCTGGTCCCTCCACATCAGCCCACCTATGAGGCGGTAGATTCTGTGAAAAATGAAAATGTGAAACTGTACAAAATGTCCGTTCTATGGGTCGCTGGGAAAGACAAAAAGCTAGAAGATTGTATCACCGGAACTACACCGGCCAGCAAAGCCCTGGTACTGCCCCAAACGCTGTGCAACTTTTATAGTATACATTTCATATGTGTGTCTGTATGTATATATGGGTCTATCTATATATATGTACTGTATGTATATATGTACTGTATGTATGTATGTATGTACTATATGTATGTATGTATGTATGTATCTATGTATGTAGTTATGTACTGTATGTATATACAGGTTGAGAATCCCATATCCAAATATTCCGAAATACGGAATATTCCAAAATACGGACTTCTTTTGAGTGAGAGTGAAATAGTGAAACCTTTGTTTTTTTATGGCTCAATGTACACAAACTTTGTTTAATACACAAATTTATTAAAAATATTGTATTAAATGACCTTCAGGCTGTGTGTATAAGGTGTATATGAAACATAAATGAATTGTGTGAATGTAGACACACTTTGTTCAGTGCACAAAGTAACAAAAAATATTGGCTAAAATGACCTTCAGGCTGTGTGTATAAGGTGTATATGTAACATAAATGCATTCTGTGCTTAGATTTAGGTCCCATCACCATGATATCTCATTATGGTATGCAATTATTCCAAAATACGGAAAAATCCCATAACCAAAATACCTCTGGTCCCAAGCATTTTGGATAAGGGATACTCAACCTGTATGTATGTATGTATGTATGTATCTATGCACGTATGTATGTACAGTGGGGCAAGAAAGTATTTGGATAGCCACTGATTGTGCAAGTTGACCCACTTAAAAAGATGAGAGAGTTCTGTAATTTCCATCATAGACTTCACCTGTGAGAGACAGAATCAGGAAATCACATTGTATGATTGTTACACTATTTATTTGTTTATTCTTGCGGAAAATAAATATTTGGACAATCAGAAAGTTGAACTCAATACTTTGTAATATAACTTCGGTGGCGATTACAGAGGTCAAACGTTTCCTGTAGTTCCTGACCTGGTTTGCACACGCTGTAGCAGGTATTTTGGCCTACTCTTCCATGCAGATCTTCCCTAGATCTGTCATGTTTTGGGGCTGTCGCCGGGCAACACGGACTTTCAACTCCCTCCGCAGATTTTCTATTGGGTTGAGGTCTGGAGACTGGCTAGGCCACTCCAGGACCTTGAAATGCTTCTTACGGAGCCACTCCTTAGTTGCCTGGGCGGTGTGTTTGGGGTCATTGTCATGCTGGAAGACCCAGCCACGTTCCATCTTCAATGCTCTTACTGAGGGAAGGAGGTTTTTTGCACAAAATCTCAGGATACATGGCCCCATTCATCCTCTCCTTAATACGGATCAGTCGCCCCGTCCCCTTTGCAGAAAAGCAGCCCCAAAGCATGATGTTTCCACCCCCATGCTTCACAGTGGGTATGGTGTTCTTGGGATGCCATTCATCATTCTTCTCCCTCCAAACACGGCGAGTGGAGTTTATACCAAAAAGTTTGATTTTGCTCTCATCTGACCACATTACATTCTCCCAATCCTCCTCTGGATCATCCAGATGGTCACTGGCAAATTTTAGATGGGCCTGGACATGTGCTGGCTTAAGCAAGGGGACCTTTCGGGTGCTGCAGGATTTCAATCCATGACGATGTAGTGCGTTACTAATGGTAACCTTTGTGACTGTGGTCCCACCTCTCTTGAGGTCATTGACCAGGTCCCCCCATGTAGTTCTGAGCTGATTCCTCACCGTTCTCAAGATCATTGATACCCCACGAGGTGAGATCTTGCATGGAGCCCCAGGTCGAGGGAGATTGTCAGTGATCTTGTATTTCTTCCATTTTTTAATAATTGCGCCAACAGTTGATCTCTTCTCACCAAGCTGCTTGCCTATTGTCGAGTAGCTCATCCCAGCCTTGTGCAGCTCTACAATTGTGTCCCTGGTGTCCTTAGACAGGTCTCTGGTCTTGGCCATGGTGGAGAGGTAGCAGTCTGACTGTCTGAGGGTGTGGACAAGTGTCTTTTATACAGATAACCAGTTCAAACAGGTGCCATTAATACAGGTAACGAGTGGAGGATAGAAGAGCTTCTTAAAGAAGAAGTAACAGGTCTGTGAGAGCCAGAAATCTTGCTGCTTGGTAGATGTCCGAATATTTATTTCCACAAGAATATACAAGTAAATTGTTTAACAATCATACAATGTGATTTCCTGATTCTGTGTCTCACAGTTGAAGTCTATGATGGAAATTACAGACCTCTCATCTTTATAAGTGGGTCAACTTGCACAATCGGTGGCTGTCTAAATACTTTTTTGCCCCACTGTGTGTACTGTGTGTACTGTATGTATGTATGTATGTATGTATGTATGTATGTAACATAGTGAATTGACAGGCTGCATTTTCTGAAACATGTGGATCACAGCATGAAGCCTCCGCTATGTGCTGCATCTGCACCAGGTCACCACCAGCCCATATAGTACTGTTACCTCCAGTCACCTGAGTCCTGCAGCCTGTGAGCTGCTGCCATTGTGCCGGAAGGATCACGTCACCCCTTGGTTCTAGGTTTAAGAGATTATGAGGAAATTATATTTGTTTCACCATTTCTTACAGAGATGCCGCCAGCTGATCGTGGCAGAAGCAGAAACACAGGACATGGTCCTGTATGTCTTACCATAACGGGAGGAAGAATCATCCGTGACAGATCTGCACATCACAGAGATTCCTGATTGCACAGTGTTAGTAACAGGTAATCAGCCTCAGGTCCATGCAGTGCAGGGGGGCCGCCCAGGTGACCCAGCACAGGGAATAGAGTGGAATAATTAGTGCGGGATCCAGGCAGAACAGGTGCTGGCAGCTGGCGAAGTAAAAGTTATCCTCCCATACTGACCTCTGCTTACTGCCAACAGCGTGATAGTACAGTGCAGCTACTGGCTAACACATACATTCTCTCTCACACACACATGCACACTCACTCATACACACACTCACACACTCACACACACACACACACACACACACACTCACACACACACACACACGCACACGCACACTCACACTCACACACATGCACACTCACACACACACGCACACTCACACACAGAGACACACACACACACTCACTCAGACACATACTCTCTCTCACACACTCTCTCACATGCACACTCACACACATACACAGACACTCTCATACATGCACACTCACTCATAGACACATACTCTCTCTCACACACTTTCTCACATGCACACTAACACACATACACAGACACTCTCATACATGCACACTCACTCATGGACACATACAACAACTTTTTTGTACCGCTCGACTGCAGATGTGATCGGACACTTGCAAAGAGAAAATACACTCCCCTATAAGCGGCGACTAACTCATTGCAGCGCTGCAAAAAGTCGCTAGCCAACA
This sequence comes from Pseudophryne corroboree, assembly GCF_028390025.1. NCBI lineage: Eukaryota > Metazoa > Chordata > Amphibia > Anura > Myobatrachidae > Pseudophryne > Pseudophryne corroboree. Next base: position 174,795,277 of record NC_086455.1, on the reverse strand, counting down.
ATCAACTCGGAATGACCCCCCTAGTACACATCTCAATGCCAACAACAAGATGCAAATACCGTGTGTGTGTGTATATATATATATATATATATATATACATACACACACACACACATCCCCCTTCCCAAAGTACACATCCCCCTTCCCAAAGTGCCACAAACTTAATCTTTTAAAGTTAAGTGTTCAGTATACGGTGATCTTGCCTATAAACCACAGCTGCAGCGGTTCTGCCTTATTTTCATCACTGAGTGCATCGTAGACACATTAGATGAATCAGACGTGGACTGCGTCATCCTCATCTTGCACCAGGATTTCAGCATTTGCGTTTTGTTGATGGCCGTCATGGCCACAGTTCAAATTAACATGCCATTGCCAAACTTTGGCCACATCTATGTGCGCACTCCCCCTCCCCCCTTCAACTCCATTCCCAGTGACCACAATGCACCAGGGCATAAGTGCAACTTGTCAATAATAAGACTTACATCGCAAAAAAGCCTCAACTTGCATTTCCATCCAACTATGAAAGAGGTCCACGGCTGTTTATGTTCTACACTTGCCATTGACCTAATCTCAGGAGAATGATTCTGTATGCTCCCAGCCATGGGCTGCATTGAGTTATCACCTTCCTCCATATCTGCCACTGATATCTTCCCATTTAGGGACTACCAGACAGATGCTCTGAAACGCCCCCATCGCAGACTCTCTGGGTGTGAAAGAAGGCGACAGAGAAAATGGAAAAGTTGCAGGGATCTAGTTCTGTTCTCTCACTGCATAATATCTTATCATATGAACAAAGATCCGCCGGCACCAAACACAGACAAGCGGCTCTTTGTGTCTAAGCTGAAGGATGACTCAACTTCAATACAGACAGATTTGTGAGGACATTTCATCCAGCTCTGAGGACAGTAAATAAGAACTTCTGAAATTTCAGATGAGCGAGTTATTTCTGTAATAAATGTAACCAATGCATTATATAGAGTCTCATCCTGTGACGAGCTCAATGCATTATATAGAGTCTCATCCTGTGACAAGCTCAATGCATTATATAGAGCCTCATCCTATGACAAGCTCAATGCATTATATAGAGTCTCATCCTGTGACGAGCTCAATGCATTATATAGAGCCTCATCCTATGACAAGCTCAATGCACTATATAGAGTCTCATCCTGTGACAAGCTCAATGCATTATATAGAGTCTCATCCTGTGACAAGCTCAATGCATTATATATATATAGTCTCATCCTATAACAAGCTCAATGCATTATATAGAGTCTCATCCTATGACAAGCTCAATGCATTATATAGAGTCTCATCCTATAACAAGCTCAATGCATTATATAGAGTCTCATCCTATAACAAGCTCAATGCATTATATAGAGTCTCATCCTATGACAAGCTCAATGCATTATATAGAGTCTCATCCTATAACAAGCTCAATGCATTATATAGAGTCTCATCCTATAACAAGCTCAATGCATTATATAGAGTCTTATCCTATAACAAGCTCAATGCATTATATAGAGTCTCATCCTATAACAAGCTCAGTGCATTATATAGAGTCTCATCCTGTGACAAGCTCAATGCATTATATAGAGTCTCATCCTGTGACAAGCTCAATGCATTATATAGAGTCTCATCCTATAACAAGCTCAATGCATTATATAGAGTCTCATCCTATAACAAGCTCAGTGCATTATATAGAGTCTCATCCTATAACAAGCTCAATGCATTATATAGAGTCTCATCCTATGACAAGCTCAATGCATTATATAGAGTCTCATCCTATGACAAGCTCAATGCATTATATAGAGTCTCATCCTGTGACAAGCTCAATGCATTATATAGAGTCTCATCCTGTGACAAGCTCAATGCATTATATAGAGTCTTATCCTGTGACAAGCTCAATGCATTATATAGAGTCTCATCCTATAACAAGCTCAATGCATTATATAGAGTCTCATCCTATAACAAGTTTAATGCATTATATAGAGTCTCATCCTATAACAAGCTCAATGCATTATATAGAGTCTCATCCTGTGACAAGCTCAATGCATTATATAGAGTCTCATCCTGTGACAAGCTCAATGCATTATATAGAGTCTCATCCTATAACAAGCTCAATGCATTATATAGAGTCTCATCCTATAACGAGCTCAGTGCATTATATAGAGTCTCATCCTGTGACGAGCTCAATGCATTATATAGAGTCTCATCCTGTGACAAGCTCAATGCATTATATAGAGTCTCATCCTATAACAAGCTCAATGCATTATATAGAGTCTCATCCTACAACAAGCTCAGTGCATTATATAGAGTCTCATCTTATAACAAGCTCAGTGCATTATATAGAGTCTCATCCTATAACAAGATCATTCATGTTAATGGGAGCTGTGGTCAGAATGTTACTTTTACAGCAAAATTTGCTGAATCACTTCTCTCCTTATCTTCTGGGAACTTAAACTCCATGAAGAGAAAACTGGACACGTGCAGTATTAATAGCAGTATTCTCATAGTGTCACCGTGAACCCTGTAATTGACTACAACTGTCTCAATCACGGTGCAAGGTAAGAGAACAGAGACTTCCCATAGTCTATACAGAGAACATTCCGTGTAACATGACTGGAAACTTATGTTCTGCACATTCTTGTCAATTACAATAAAATGCCTCCAAGATTAGATCACTTCACAGTCATTCCACTGAGCACAGGCCACGCAGACACAATTCTCACATGAAATGCCTCCAGATGAGATCACCTCACAGTCATTACACTGAGCACAGGCCACGCAGACACAATTCTCACATGAAATGCCTCCAGATGAGATCACCTCACAGTCATTCCACTGAGCACAGGCCACGCAGACACAATTCTCACATGAAATGCCTCCAAGATGAGATCACCTCACAGTCATTCCACTGAGCACAGGCCACGCAGACACAATTCTCACATGAAATGCCTCCAGATGAGATCACCTCACAGTCATTCCACTGAGCACAGGCCACGCAGACACAATTCTCACATGAAATGCCTCCAGATGAGATCACCTCACAGTCATTCCACTGAGCATAGGCCACGCAGACACAATTCTCACATGAAATGCCTCCAGATGAGATCACCTCACAGTCATTCCACTGAGCACAGGCCACGCAGACACAATTCTCACATGAAATTAGGCTTTTTGGCAAAGGAAATAATGAGATGATGGAGTTTTAAGGTGAGTTTCCTTCTTTATTGAAAATATTTATACTGTAACTCAGATTTTGACTGAAATACTGTGTAGATCATGGGGGGGGGGGTATGGGTCCCAGGGTCCGCACCAATTAGGTGAACACCCATTAGGTCGACACTGTCATGAGGCTGACATGAACAAGGTCGACGTGCATTTTTTATTTTTTTTTGGTGCCGGATTCTCCGTCAAGTGACCGGGAACCCCAATTAGTGCACCGCGTCCCCTCGCATGGCTCGCTTCTCTCGCCATGCTGCAGGCAAGGTGCCTCGCTGTGCTCGGCACAGGTTACCGTTCCCAATCGTAGTCCACGTGGATCGTAAAGTATGAAAAAATCCCCCCAAAAAATAAAATGTGAAAAACTCATGAAGATCCTTTTGCATGTCGACTTTGTTCGTGTTGACCGAGTGGCCGTGTCGATCTATTTCTAGTGTCGACCTATCCACTGGGTGTTGACTTAATGGGTGTCGACCTAATTGGTGTCGACCCAGAGTCCGGACACCGATAATGGGACATGTGCTACAAAATGCCTGGTTATGTTTCTACAGTGTCTACTCATTGCACATGGTGTGCCTACTCTCCACTCTGCTACCACAGCATCCAGATGTGAAGAGGAAAACGTGTCACTATCACATCAGGGCCCAAACCTTTTTTCTTAAATACTTTTCAGATGTTCTCCTACAATACTTCCTCTCCTTGTGACATGGACCTTGTCTCTTTTACTTACTTTCTTTGCTCCAATGTTTTTTGTTACATTTCATGGAGAGTACCCTCCTCTGTCAGCGTAATACATGAAGGAGCAAACTGGGACCAATGTATTTGACAAGACCGGACCAGTCTGTACTGAGACCCATACAGCTGAGCCCTGTCCTATCTCAATTCAATCTTGCAATGGAAAGTAAAGTCCCATTTTTGCCTTGGACTGCAGAACTAGGTGCCTGGTGCCTTCACTCTACCCAACTCCTCTCCTCACTCTGTATAAACATCTGCTCCCTCACTGCCACCTTACTCTGAATACAGACTGTACCCATTTAGGTGGAAATCAAGGTGCACAGTGGGACCAGTGTTATGCCAATGTAATGACCTCCTGCGCTCTCATGGTAAAAGCCCAATGCTTATCAGAGGATCCTGAAAAGTCCAATACACAGATGATAACATTGCCCTAAACTTCTGTAATATATTATTAGTGATAAGAATCTTTTGTTTGATGGGAGTTTAAAATACAGATTACATTTTTCTTCTGTTAAAATAGAACATTCAACAAATGATGTGTGTTCTTCTGTATATAAAGGAATTGATTATTTACCCTACCAGGGGCATTCAGTGTTGAACAGTTTCAAGCCAGGTATGTATCATTCCAGATACCCAAGTTTAGCTCTTAAGGGTATATATTATAAATGGCGGCTTTCAAAACCATCAATTGTTGGTGGTTTTACCTTCAGATATTAAAATGGCGCACTATCAAATTCAAAACCAGGCATATCATGAATAGATGTCAAGGTAATATTCAGCATGTTATATGTGTAAACCAACATCTGTCTTCAAGGCCCAAAACTTTAACTCTCTTGAAAACATATCTAAACATCTTTTTCACAACTCTTACTAATCATCTCTTACAGCCAGAGATTTGGACAAGTCAATATATTGTCAATAAAAGTATTACTTACCAATTGTTGAGACTACGGTTCCAACAAAGTAGAATGCTCCAGTAAAATCCCACCTCGGTCTAATGGCATCCACCCTAATTCCAGCTACATTGGCCTCCTCATATTCCCGGAGGAAGCTGCGAAGGTCGCTTTTGCTGAGGTTGTATTTCTGTGTGAAGTTGTCAAACTTGTGCTGCCATCTTTCCTTGGCTTCTTTCTCTTTGGGTTGCTCAATGGCTGAGAATACCGCAGCTCCACAAAGCAAGTAAAGGATAATCAGTATTGCCAACAAGAGGAACCGACCATTGTCTTCATTCAGGTGACTAAAACCACAGCAACAGCCACATCGACAAGCCATTCTCTGCCCCTGGGCAGCAATTAGTAGGACACCGATCTCAAGGTGTATCTGCTAATCCAGTGTGTTCATTCAGGTGGCAGAGATCCAATAATCAACTTTACTTTCAAATACCATCCAATGTGCGTGTAGAAAACATGATCTCTATGTTCTGTAGTACACTTAGCTGGAAGGCTTACCTGAAGACATCTCTGGATTTTCTGAAAGATCTAAAATGATCTCTGAAGTTTACATAATGCCAGCTAATTGGCAAGGAACCAGATGTGCCCACTTGTGCCAGAATAAAAAGAGGATGCCTAGTTAGACATCTCTCTCTGTACTGATAAATTAGTAAGAACAGAAAAAGAACATTAACCCAGCTCCATGGTCTTGATTCGTCTAGGACCATATCTCACCGTATTAATGAAGGATGGCTGTCAGGTTAAATTCCTGGTGTCCCAAGTAGGGATTGGTGCTGGTTCCATACTGGTAGCCATCAGCTGGGACATCTGTCTAGCCAAACATCTCATGTGTTGGTTGCTGACAATTGGCTTTTGCATATAATGGGTACAGTACATTACTGATAGACCTTACCCAGCTCTTCAGCACCTCTGTGCCTTATCGTACATTCACTATCATCCAGTGTAGTCTTGGGGTGATGTGGGCTACTGTACATCCACTGCCATCTACGCCCAGATCTTCTGACCAGCTGAGGTCTCTGGGCTGACCATGTCTCCCAGAGCTTGTAGGCTCCACAGGAAAGCAGATAGGTACTGAGGTGTAACTTTGCAGAAGGACATTGCTCTCCTCTGTATGATCCGTGGTGGGAGCTCAGGACTTCATTGTGTCTGGACAAGACATGGTGTAGAGTCTATGAGATGGTGGTCAGCAGTCAGGTCCCCTGCCCTCCTCCTGAGGACCCCCAGCTGGCAATGCCATTAATATACCAACCACCCTATCTAATGCAGAGGATGCAGCCTATCTAATGCAGAGGATGCAGCTTCTCTAATGCAGAGGATGCAACTTATCTAATGCAGAGGATGCAGCTTCTCTAATGCAGAGGATGCAACTTCTCTAATGCAAAGGATGCAACTCCCCAAACTTCCCGCAGCCCCTCAATGCTGGCTGCTGGTGTTGCATGGAGCGGGGAGGGTTGTGGCTGGACTCCGGGGCAATGCCAGCAGCGGGGGCTGATTAACCCACCCCAGCTCGGGCCCTTGCAGGGCACAGATGTAAGGCCGGCCCCCGTGCAATGACACCCGGTCCCGATGATCCCCGCTCACCCCCGGGCTCTCCTCCGCTGCCAGCAGCTGCTGCGCTCTCCGTCCTCCTGCCTTGTGATCTCAGCGCAGCTGCAGCGCCCCGTGTGGCTGGTGGCGGCACTGCAGCCTCTCCCGGATACTTTGTATCACTGGGCAGCTGCGATCCCGGGAGCGACCCTTTATACACGGGCTGCCGGTTACCGGCCTGAGATCGGTGCAGGCGGGGAGAGGTCGGAGCAGATCATTGGGTGATGCGATGACTGGAGAATAACCTGTCCCAAGCTGCCGGCTGCACTCTAATGGGGGTTATCTATAGCCCCGGAGACTTCAAACGGACCGAAGTGGATTGATGTGTAGCCAGAGCTACCCGGGGTGCTGATCCCAGCCGGGTCCCTGTCCGAGGTGCTGATCCCAGCAGGGTCCCTGTCCGAGGTGCTGATCCCAGCCGGGTCCCTGTCCGAGGTGCTGATCCCAGCCAGGTCCCTGTCCGAGGTGCTGAAACCAGCCTGGTCCCTGTCCGAGGTGCTGATCCCAGCCAGGTCCCTGTCCGAGGTGCTGATCCCAGCCGGGTCCCTGTCCGAGGTGCTGATCCCAGCCTGGTCCCTGTCCGAGGTGCTGATCCCAGCCTGGTCCCTGTCCGAGGTGCTGAAACCAGCCTGGTCCCTGTCCGAGGTGCTGATCCCAGCCAGGTCCCTGTCCGAGGTGCTGAAGCCTGAAACCAGCCGGCTCCCTGTCCGAGGTGTTGATCCCAGCCGGGTCCCTGTCCGAGGTGTTGATCCCAGCCGGGTCCCTGTCCGAGGTGCTGATCCCAGCCGGGTCCCTGTCCGAGGTGCTGATCCCAGCCGGGTCCCTATCCAAGGTGCTGATCCCAGCCGGGTCCCTGTCCGAGGTGCTGATCCCAGCCAGTTCCCTGTCCCAGGTGCAGATCCCTGCCTTTGACCTGACTTTTTTCTCTTCCCCCCCCCCCCCCCCCCCCCCCCCCCAGTTATATTCCACGCTAATGTCTATGGAAACTGGATGTCATTTACAACAAATCTTATGAACAGCCAACAGGTTTTATTACTATAGATTATGAAAGTAAAAAGTAATAAAAGTAACAGTCTGATTGCTGAGGGTAATAATACAAGTTATATGGACTCCAGTTAGTGCAGCTTAATCACTGGAAGCTCTAAAGCAAATCTTTACACTTTGCAACTACATTGTGACATAAATTCTGTGGGCACCGCTGTAGGCGTAGTGGGTAGTGTCACAGAGTTTTATTCCTTTCTTCCATTCTCCAGTAGGAAACAGGTAAGTAGATTTACTTCTGGGGTAAAAAAAAAACAAAAACAAAAAAACAGAGTCCTTGTGAATTTGAATTGTAAGATCCTGCTGCAAGGACTGATGTGACCAGTGCCTAAAGTGGTCCTATAGAGGGGGTAGAACTCTGCCCCCCTATCCGCCCTACCTCTGGGATGCCACACCCCTAGCCACTTATCTTCCTGCCCACCTGGTGGGCATTCCCATTAGTATAGATGATTTGTACAGTCAGTGTGTGACACACACACTGGGCACCACACACACACTCTCATACACACAGGATGCCACACACATACATACCGGGTGCCACACACACACATACATGGATGCCACTAACACACACACACACACACACACACACACACACACACACACACAGACACACTGATTGCTTGCACAGCCTGGCTGTTTTGGAGTGACTGGGGGTGGGATGTACAATAAAATACAATACAACTAGGTGCAATAAAAACCCCATTTAGGTTTTTATCGCATTTCCAAATGTACTAAAGCCCTGATGCCGGGGCTCCCTATAGAAGCCTAAGGGCTTCTTACCGCATTGCGCTGTGTGAGGAATCCGACTGGATCCCTCCCAGCATGCCCTGCAGCCGCTGCATCATTCTGCACATGTGCAGATGTGGTTCTGGGTTTTAAACCAGGGACCAAAGCACATGGCATAGGACTGCTCTTATCGGGAGACTGTCCTTTGCAATACTAACCACATATGTTTGTGCATATGTGATTAGTATGGATGCGATGTGTGACGGAATGTACACCACAAGGTTAGTACATCCCACCCTTAGTGAGTCCCCTCCAGAACAAAACTCCACACGCTGACTCACAGTCAAGTTGAACTCAGTCTCTGATTCAATCTCTGGCCACTCGGTGCCCACTCAGGTCAGGTCCTCTCAAGACTCCTCTTCACGCGGCAGGACTCAGGAGAGACAGACACATGATAGCGTCACTGCACCATCTCATGCACACCACTGCCGCCATTGGAGGGGGACTGGAGGAGGAGGGCCAGAGCTGACAGAGAGAAGCCGACAGCTGCCTGTACTAGATGCTATGGCTGCACAAGGTTGGTGGATGGACGCGGAACGTGTTCTGCCTCTAATTACAACTGACGGAATGCAGTACCACCCCATTCTGGTCCACTTTATCCCCTGGATGTGACTCACTAAAATAATCTCTGTACGGCACTACATGAATAACTGGTAATAGGTCAAATAAATGCAGAACTCATGATGCTGAAGGCAGCATAAAAAGAGCCTAGAAGCTATGTTTGGAGTTCAGAAAGCATTGACCTCACCTCGGCTCTCACCAGCGCATGAAACACAATAATAATTAACTTAAAGAAAACAAACACATGTACAGTACACTGTAACAAAGACAGACAGTGTGCTAACATCAGCTGTAACAAAGACAGACAGTGTGCTAACATCAGCTGTAACAAAGACAGACAGTGTGCTAACATCAGCTGTAACAAAGACAGACAGTGTGCTAACATCAGCTGTAACAGAGACAGACAGTGTGCTAACATCAGCTGTAAAAGAGACAGACAGTGTGCTAACATCAGCTGTAACAGAGACAGTGTGCTAACATCAGCTGTAACAGGGACAGACAGTGTGCTAACATCAGCTGTAACAAAGACAGACAGTGTGCTAACATCAGCTGTAACAGAGACAGACAGTGTGCTAACATCAGCTGTAAAAGAGACAGACAGTGTGCTAACATCAGCTGTAACAGAGACAGTGTGCTAACATCAGCTGTAACAGGGACAGACAGTGTGCTAACATCAGCTGTAACAGAGACAGTGTGCTAACATCAGCTGTAACAGAGACAGACCGTGTGCTAACATCAGCTGTAACAGAGACAGTGTGCTAACATCAGCTGTAACAAAAACAGACAGTGTGCTAACATCAGCTGTAACAGAGACAGACAGTGTGCTAACATCAGCTGTAACAGAGACAGTGTGCTAACATCAGCTGTAACAGAGACAGTGTGCTAACATCAGCTGTAACAGGGACAGACAGTGTGCTAACATCAGCTGTAACAGAGACAGTGTGCTAACATCAGCTGTAACAGAGACAGTGTGCTAACATCAGCTGTAACAGAGACAGTGTGCTAACATCAGCTGTAACAGAGACAGTGTGCTAACAACCGCTGTAACAGAGACAGTGTGCTAACAACCGCTGTAACAGAGACAGTGTGCTAACATCAGCTGTAACAGAGACAGACCGTGTGCTAACATCAGCTGTAACAGAGACAGACAGTGTGCTAACATCAGCTGTAACAGAGACAGTGTGCTAACATCCGCTGTAACAGAGACAGTGTGCTAACATCAGCTGTAACAGAGACAGTGTGCTAACATCAGCTGTAACAGAGACAGTGTGCTAACATCCGCTGTAACAGAGACAGTGTGCTAACATCAGCTGTAACAGAGACAGTGTGCTAACATCAGCTGTAACAGGGACAGACAGTGTGCTAACATCAGCTGTAACAGGGACAGACAGTGTGCTAACATCCGCTGTAACAGAGACAGTGTGCTAACATCAGCTGTAACAGAGACAGTGTGCTAACATCAGCTGTAACAGAGACAGTGTGCTAACATCAGCTGTAACAGAGACAGTGTGCTAACATCAGCTGTAACAGAGACAGTGTGCTAACATCAGCTGTAACAGAGACAGACCGTGTGCTAACATCAGCTGTAACAGAGACAGACAGTGTGCTAACATCAGCTGTAACAGAGACAGACCGTGTGCTAACATCAGCTGTAACAGAGACAGACCGTGTGCTAACATCAGCTGTAACAGAGACAGACCGTGTGCTAACATCAGCTGTAACAGAGACAGACAGTGTGCTAACATCAGCTGTAACAGAGACAGTGTGCTAACATCAGCTGTAACAGAGACAGTGTGCTAACATCAGCTGTAACAGAGACAGACAGTGTGCTAACATCAGCTGTAACAGAGACAGTGTGCTAACATCAGCTGTAACAGAGACAGTGTGCTAACATCAGCAGTAACAGAGACAGTGTGCTAACATCAGCTGTAACAGAGACAGTGTGCTAACAACCGCTGTAACAGAGACAGTGTGCTAACATCAGCTGTAACAGAGACAGTGTGCTAACATCAGCTGTAACAGAGACAGTGTGCTAACAACCGCTGTAACAGAGACAGTGTGCTAACAACCGCTGTAACAGAGACAGTGTGCTAACATCAGCTGTAACAGAGACAGTGTGCTAACATCAGCTGTAACAGAGACAGACAGTGTGCTAACAACTGTAACAGAGACAGACAATGTGCTAACATCAGCTGTAACAGAGACAGACAGTGTGCTAACATCAGCTGTAACAGAGACAGTGTGCTAACATCAGCTGTAACAGAGACAGTGTGCTAACATCAGCTGTAACAGGGACAGACAGTGTGCTAACATCAGCTGTAACAGGGACAGACAGTGTGCTAACATCAGCTGTAACAGAGACAGTGTGCTAACATCAGCTGTAACAGAGACAGTGTGCTAACATCAGCTGTAACAGAGACAGACAGTGTGCTAACATCAGCTGTAACAGAGACAGTGTGCTAACATCAGCTGTAACAGAGACAGTGTGCTAACATCAGCTGTAACAGAGACAGTGTGCTAACATCAGCTGTAACAGAGACAGTGTGCTAACATCAGCTGTAACAGGGACAGTGTGCTAACATCAGCTGTAACAGAGACAGTGTGCTAACATCAGCTGTAACAGAGACAGTGTGCTAACATCAGCTGTAACAGAGACAGTGTGCTAACATCAGCTGTAACAGAGACAGTGTGCTAACATCAGCTGTAACAGAGACAGTGTGCTAACATCAGCTGTAACAGAGACAGTGTGCTAACATCAGCTGTAACAGGGACAGACAGTGTGCTAACATCAGCTGTAACAGAGACAGACAGTGTGCTAACATCAGCTGTAACAGAGACAGTGTGCTAACATCAGCTGTAACAGAGACAGTGTGCTAACATCAGCTGTAACAGAGACAGTGTGCTAACATCAGCTGTAACAGGGACAGACAGTGTGCTAACATCAGCTGTAACAGAGACAGACAGTGTGCTAACATCAGCTGTAACAGAGACAGTGTGCTAACATCAGCTGTAACAGGGACAGACAGTGTGCTAACATCAGCTGTAACAGAGACAGACAGTGTGCTAACATCAGCTGTAACAGAGACAGTGTGCTAACATCAGCTGTAACAGAGACAGTGTGCTAACATCAGCTGTAACAGAGACAGTGTGCTAACATCAGCTGTAACAGAGACAGTGTGCTAACATCAGCTGTAACAGAGACAGACAGTGTGCTAACATCAGCTGTAACAGAGACAGTGTGCTAACATCAGCTGTAACAGAGACAGTGTGCTAACATCAGCTGTAACAAAGACAGTGTGCTAACATCCGCTGTAACAGAGACAGTGTGCTAACATCAGCTGTAACAGAGACAGTGTGCTAACATCAGCTGTAACAGAGACAGTGTGCTAACATCAGCTGTAACAGAGACAGACAGTGTGCTAACATCAGCTGTAACAGAGACAGTGTGCTAACATCAGCTGTAACAGAGACAGTGTGCTAACATCAGCTGTAACAGAGACAGTGTGCTAACATCCGCTGTAACAGAGACAGTGTGCTAACATCAGCTGTAACAGAGACAGTGTGCTAACATCAGCTGTAACAAAAACAGACAGTGTGCTAACATCAGCTGTAACAGAGACAGTGTGCTAACATCAGCTGTAACAGAGACAGACAGTGTGCTAACATCAGCTGTAACAGAGACAGTGTGCTAACATCAGCTGTAACAGAGACAGTGTGCTAACATCAGCTGTAACAGAGACAGTGTGCTAACATCCGCTGTAACAGAGACAGTGTGCTAACATCTGCTGTAACAGAGACAGTGTGCTAACATCAGCTGTAACAGAGACAGTGTGCTAACATCAGCTGTAACAGAGACAGTGTGCTAACATCCGCTGTAACAGAGACAGTGTGCTAACATCAGCTGTAACAGAGACAGTGTGCTAACATCCGCTGTAACAGAGACAGTGTGCTAACAACCGCTGTAACAGAGACAGTGTGCTAACATCAGCTGTAACAGAGACAGACAGTGTGCTAACATCCGCTGTAACAGAGACATTGTGCTAACATCAGCTGTAACAGAGACAGTGTGCTAACATCAGCTGTAACAGAGACAGTGTGCTAACATCAGCTGTAACAGGGACAGACAGTGTGCTAACAACCGCTGTAACAGAGACAGACAGTGTGCTAACATCAGCTGTAACAGAGACAGTATGCTAACATCAGCTGTAACAGAGACAGTGTGCTAACATCAGCTGTAACAGAGACAGTGTGCTAACATCAGCTGTAACAGAGACAGACAGTGTGCTAACATCAGCTGTAACAGAGACAGTGTGCTAACATCAGCTGTAACAGAGACAGTGTGCTAACATCAGCTGTAACAGAGACAGACAGTGTGCTAACATCAGCTGTAACAGAGACAGTGTGCTAACATCAGCTGTAACAGAGACAGTGTGCTAACAACCGCTGTAACAGAGACAGTGTGCTAACATCAGCTGTAACAGAGACAGACAGTGTGCTAACATCAGCTGTAACAGAGACAGTGTGCTAACATCAGCTGTAACAGAGACAGTGTGCTAACATCAGCTGTAACAGGGACAGACAGTGTGCTAACAACCGCTGTAACAGAGACAGACAGTGTGCTAACATCAGCTGTAACAGAGACAGTGTGCTAACATCAGCTGTAACAGAGACAGTGTGCTAACATCAGCTGTAACAGAGACAGTGTGCTAACATCCGCTGTAACAGAGACAGTGTGCTAACAACCGCTGTAACAGAGACAGTGTGCTAACAACCGCTGTAACAGAGACAGTGTGCTAACATCAGCTGTAACAGAGACAGACCGTGTGCTAACATCAGCTGTAACAGAGACAGTGTGCTAACAACCGCTGTAACAGAGACAGTGTGCTAACATCAGCTGTAACAGAGACAGTGTGCTAACATCCGCTGTAACAGAGACAGTGTGCTAACAACCGCTGTAACAGAGACAGTGTGCTAACATCCGCTGTAACAGAGACAGTGTGCTAACAACCGCTGTAACAGAGACAGTGTGCTAACATCAGCTGTAACAGAGACAGTGTGCTAACATCCGCTGTAACAGAGACAGTGTGCTAACAACCGCTGTAACAGAGACAGTGTGCTAACATCAGCTGTAACAGAGACAGACAGTGTGCTAACATCCGCTGTAACAGAGACAGTGTGCTAACAACCGCTGTAACAGAGACAGTGTGCTAACATCAGCTGTAACAGAGACAGACAGTGTGCTAACATCCGCTGTAACAGAGACAGTGTGCTAACAACCGCTGTAACAGAGACAGTGTGCTAACATCAGCTGTAACAGAGACAGTGTGCTAACATCAGCTGTAACAGAGACAGTGTGCTAACATCAGCTGTAACAGAGACAGTGTGCTAACAACCGCTGTAACAGAGACAGTGTGCTAACATCAGCTGTAACAGAGACAGTGTGCTAACATCAGCTGTAACAGAGACAGTGTGCTAACAACCGCTGTAACAGAGACAGTGTGCTAACATCAGCTGTAACAGAGACAGTGTGCTAACATCAGCTGTAACAGAGACAGTGTGCTAACATCAGCTGGAACAGAGACAGTGTGCTAACTCAGCTGTAACAGGGACAGACAGTGTGCTAACATCAGCTGTAACAGAGACAGACAGTGTGCTAACATCAGCTGTAACAGAGACAGACCGATGTGCTAACATCAGCTGTAACAGAGACAGACCGTGTGCTAACATCAGCTGTAACAGAGACAGACAGTGTGCTAACATCAGCTGTAACAGAGACAGTCGTGCTAACATCAGCTGTAACAGAGACAGACCGTGTGCTAACATCAGCTGTAACAGAGACAGTGTGCTAACATCAGCTGTAACAGAGACACGTGTGCTAACATCAGCTGTAACAGAGACAGACAGTGTGCTAACATCAGCTGTAACAGAGACAGACAGTGTGCTAACATCAGCTGTAACAGAGACAGTGTGCTAACATCAGCTGTAACAGAGACAGACCGTGTGCTAACATCAGCTGTAACAGAGACAGTGTGCTAACATCAGCTGTAACAGAGACAGTGTGCTAACATCAGCTGTAACAGAGACAGAGTGTGCTAACATCAGCTGTAACAGAGACAGTGTGCTAACATCAGCTGTAACAGAGACAGACCGTGTGCTAACATCAGCTGTAACAGAGACAGTGTGCTAACATCAGCTGTAACAGAGACAGTGTGCTAACATCCGCTGTAACAGAGACAGTGTGCTAACATCAGCTGTAACAGAGACAGTGTGCTAACATCAGCTGTAACAGAGACAGTGTGCTAACAACCGCTGTAACAGAGACAGTGTGCTAACATCAGCTGTAACAGAGACAGACAGTGTGCTAACATCCGCTGTAACAGAGACAGTGTGCTAACAACCGCTGTAACAGAGACAGTGTGCTAACATCAGCTGTAACAGAGACAGACAGTGTGCTAACATCAGCTGTAACAGAGACAGTGTGCTAACATCAGCTGTAACAAAACAGACAGTGTGCTAACATCAGCTGTAACAGAGACAGTGTGCTAACATCAGCTGTAACAAAACAGACAGTGTGCTAACATCAGCTGTAACAGAGACAGTGTGCTAACATCAGCTGTAACAGAGACAGTGTGCTAACATCAGCTGTAACAGAGACAGACAGTGTGCTAACATCAGCTGTAACAGAGACAGTGTGCTAACATCAGCTGTAACAGAGACAGACAGTGTGCTAACATCAGCTGTAACAGAGACAGTGTGCTAACATCAGCTGTAACAGAGACAGTGTGCTAACATCAGCTGTAACAGAGACAGTGTGCTAACATCAGCTGTAACAGAGACAGTGTGCTAACATCAGCTGTAACAGAGACAGACAGTGTGCTAACATCAGCTGTAACAGAGACAGTGTGCTAATATCAGCTGTAACAGAGACAGTGTGCTAACATCAGCTGTAACAGAGACAGTGTGCTAACATCAGCTGTAACAGAGACAGTGTGCTAACATCAGCTGTAACAGAGACAGTGTGCTAACATCAGCTGTAACAGAGACAGTGTGCTAACATCAGCTGTAACAGAGACAGACAGTGTGCTAACATCAGCTGTAACAGAGACAGTGTGCTAACATCAGCTGTAACAGAGACAGTGTGCTAACATCAGCTGTAACAGAGACAGTGTGCTAACATCAGCTGTAACAGAGACAGTGTGCTAACAACCGCTGTAACAGAGACAGTGTGCTAACATCAGCTGTAACAGAGACAGTGTGCTAACATCAGCTGTAACAGAGACAGTGTGCTAACATCAGCTGTAACAGAGACAGTGTGCTAACATCAGCTGTAACAGAGACAGTGTGCTAACATCCGCTGCAACAGAGACAGTGTGCTAACATCAGCTGTAACAGAGACAGACAGTGTGCTAACATCAGCTGTAACAGAGACAGTGTGCTAACATCCGCTGTAACAGAGACAGTGTGCTAACATCAGCTGTAACAGAGACAGTGTGCTAACATCAGCTGTAACAGAGACAGACAGTGTGCTAACATCAGCTGTAACAGAGACAGTGTGCTAACATCCGCTGTAACAGAGACAGTGTGCTAACATCAGCTGTAACAGAGACAGTGTGCTAACATCAGCTGTAACAGAGACAGTGTGCTAACATCAGCTGTAACAGAGACAGTGTGCTAACATCAGCTGTAACAGAGACAGTGTGCTAACATCAGCTGTAACAGAGACAGTGTGCTAACATCCGCTGTAACAGAGACAGTGTGCTAACATCAGCTGTAACAGAGACAGTGTGCTAACATCAGCTGTAACAGAGACAGTGTGCTAACATCAGCTGTAACAGAGACAGTGTGCTAACATCAGCTGTAACAGAGACAGTGTGCTAACATCAGCTGTAACAGAGACAGTGTGCTAACAACCGCTGTAACAGAGACAGACAGTGTGCTAACATCAGCTGTAACAGAGACAGACAGTGTGCTAACATCAGCTGTAACAGAGACAGTGTGCTAACATCAGCTGTAACAGAGACAGTGTGCTAACATCCGCTGTAACAGAGACAGTGTGCTAACATCAGCTGTAACAGAGACAGTGTGCTAACATCAGCTGTAACAGAGACAGTGTGCTAACAACCGCTGTAACAGAGACAGTGTGCTAACATCAGCTGTAACAGAGACAGACAGTGTGCTAACATCCGCTGTAACAGAGACAGTGTGCTAACAACCGCTGTAACAGAGACAGTGTGCTAACATCAGCTGTAACAGAGACAGACAGTGTGCTAACATCAGCTGTAACAGAGACAGTGTGCTAACATCAGCTGTAACAAAAACAGACAGTGTGCTAACATCAGCTGTAACAGAGACAGTGTGCTAACATCAGCTGTAACAAAAACAGACAGTGTGCTAACATCAGCTGTAACAGAGACAGTGTGCTAACATCAGCTGTAACAGAGACAGTGTGCTAACATCAGCTGTAACAGAGACAGACAGTGTGCTAACATCAGCTGTAACAGAGACAGTGTGCTAACATCAGCTGTAACAGAGACAGACAGTGTGCTAACATCAGCTGTAACAGAGACAGTGTGCTAACATCAGCTGTAACAGAGACAGTGTGCTAACATCAGCTGTAACAGAGACAGTGTGCTAACATCAGCTGTAACAGAGACAGTGTGCTAACATCAGCTGTAACAGAGACAGACAGTGTGCTAACATCAGCTGTAACAGAGACAGTGTGCTAATATCAGCTGTAACAGAGACAGTGTGCTAACATCAGCTGTAACAGAGACAGTGTGCTAACATCAGCTGTAACAGAGACAGTGTGCTAACATCAGCTGTAACAGAGACAGTGTGCTAACATCAGCTGTAACAGAGACAGTGTGCTAACATCAGCTGTAACAGAGACAGTGTGCTAACATCAGCTGTAACAGAGACAGTGTGCTAACATCAGCTGTAACAGAGACAGTGTGCTAACATCAGCTGTAACAGGGACAGTGTGCTAACATCAGCTGTAACAGAGACAGTGTGCTAACATCAGCTGTAACAGAGACAGTGTGCTAACATCAGCTGTAACAGAGACAGTGTGCTAACATCAGCTGTAACAGAGACAGTGTGCTAACATCAGCTGTAACAGAGACAGTGTGCTAACATCAGCTGTAACAGAGACAGACAGTGTGCTAACATCAGCTGTAACAGAGACAGTGTGCTAACATCAGCTGTAACAGAGACAGTGTGCTAACATCAGCTGTAACAGAGACAGTGTGCTAACATCCGCTGTAACAGAGACAGTCTGCTAACATCAGCTGTAACAGAGACAGTGTGCTAACATCAGCTGTAACAGAGACAGTGTGCTAACATCAGCTGTAACAGAGACAGTGTGCTAACATCCGCTGTAACAGAGACAGTGTGCTAACATCAGCTGTAACAGAGACAGTGTGCTAACATCAGCTGTAACAGAGACAGTGTGCTAACATCAGCTGTAACAGAGACAGTGTGCTAACATCAGCTGTAACAGAGACAGTGTGCTAACATCAGCTGTAACAGAGACAGACAGTGTGCTAACATCAGCTGTAACAGAGACAGTACTGACATTGGAATCCCGACACTGCTGGGAATACCGATGCCAGGATCCCAACATGGATCGCAATGTCAGCGCCGGGATCCTGAAGGACGGGATCTTCAATGAAGGTCTGCCCGGACTGAAGAGAGGTGTGTGTGTGTGTGTGGGGGGGGGGGGGGGGGTAGGTTTAGGCAGCAGGAGGAGGGTTAGGCTGTGGGGGAAGGGGCGTTAGGCTGCGGGGAGGGGGGGCAGGTTTAGGTAGCAGGAGGAGGGTTAGGCTGTGGGGGGAGGGGGGTTAGGCTGCGGGGAGCGGGGGCAGGTTTAGGCAGCAGGAGGAGGGTTAGGCTGTGGGGGGAGGGGGTTTAGGCTGCGGGGAGCGGGGGCAGGTTTAGGCAGCAGGAGGGGGGTTTGGCTGTGGGGGAAGGGGCGTTAGGCTGCGGGGAGGGGGGGCAGGTTTAGGTAGCAGGAGGGGGGTTTGGCTGTGGGGGAGGGGGGTTAGGCTGCTGGGAGGGGGGGCAGGTTTAGGTAGCAGGAGGAGGGTTAGGCTGTGGGGGGAGGGGGGTTAGGCTGCGGGGAGCGGGGGCAGGTTTAGGCAGCAGGAGGAGGGTTAGGCTGTGGGCGGGGAGGGGGGTTAGGCTGCGGAGAAGAGGGCAGGTTTAGGCAGCAGGAGGAGGGTTAGGCTGTGGGACGGAGGGGGGTTAGGCTGCAGGGAGGGGGGGCAGGTTTAGGCAGCAGGAGGGGGGTTAGGCTGTGGGTGGGGAGGGGGGCAGGTTTAGGCAGCAGGAGGAGGGTTAGGCTGTGGGGGAAGGGGCGTTAGGCTGCGGGGAGGGGGGGCAGGTTTAGGTAGCAGGAGGAGGGTTAGGCTGTGGGGGAAGGGGCGTTAGGCTGCGGGGAGGGGGGGCAGGTTTAGGTAGCAGGAGGAGGGTTAGGCTGTGGGGGGAGGGGGTTAGGCTGCGGGGAGCGGGGGCAGGTTTAGGCAGCAGGAGGAGGGTTAGGCTGTGGGGGGAGGGGGTTTAGGCTGCGGGGAGCGGGGGCAGGTTTAGGCAGCAGGAGGGGGGTTTGGCTGTGGGGGAAGGGGCGTTAGGCTGCGGGGAGGGGGGGCAGGTTTAGGTAGCAGGAGGGGGGTTTGGCTGTGGTGGAGGGGGGTTAGGCTGCGGGGAGGGGGGGCAGGTTTAGGTAGCAGGAGGAGGGTTAGGCTGTGGGGGGAGGGGGGTTAGGCTGCGGGGAGCGGGGGCAGGTTTAGGCAGCAGGAGGAGGGTTAGGCGGTGGGCGGGGAGGGGGGTTAGGCTGCGGAGAGGAGGGCAGGTTTAGGCAGCAGGAGGAGGGTTAGGCTGTGGGACGGAGGGGGGTTAGGCTGCAGGGAGGGGGGCAGGTTTAGGCAGCAGGAGGGGGGTTAGGCTGTGGGCGGGGAGGGGGGCAGGTTTAGGCAGCAGGAGGAGGGTTAGGCTGTGGGGGGAGGGGGTTAGGCTGCGGGGAGCGGGGGCAGGTTTAGGCAGCAGGAGGGGGGTTAGGCTGTGGGGGGAGGGGGGTTAGGCTGCGGAGAGGGGGGCAGGTTTAGGCAGCAGGAGGGGGGTTTGGCTGTGGGCGGGGAGGGGGGTTTGGCTGCGGGGAGCGGGGGCAGGTTTAGGTAGCAGGAGGAGGGTTAGGCTGTGGGGGGAGGGGGGTTAGGCTACGGGGAGCGGGGGCAGGTTTAGGCAGCAGGAGGAGGGTTAGGCTGTGGGCGGGGAGGGGGGTTAGGCTGCGGAGAGGGGGGCAGGTTTAGGCAGCAGGAGGAGGGTTAGGCTGTGGGACGGAGGGGGGTTAGGCTGCAGGGAGGGGGGGCAGGTTTAGGCAGCAGGAGGAGGGTTAGGCTGTGGGCGGGGAGGGGGGTTAGGCTGCGGAGAGGGGGGCAGGTTTAGGCAGCAGGAGGAGGGTTAGGCTGTGGGACGGAGGGGGGTTAGGCTGCGGGGAGCGGGGGCAGGTTTAGGCAGCAGGAGGGGGGTTAGGCTGTGGGGGGAGGGGGGTTAGGCTGCGGAGAGGGGGGCAGGTTTAGGCAGCAGGAGGGGGGTTTGGCTGTGGGCGGGGAGGAGGGTTAGGCTAAGGGGGGAGGGGGTTAGGCTGCGGGGAGCGGGGGCAGGTTTAGGCAGCAGGAGGGGGGTTAGGCTGTGGGGGGAGGGGGTTAGGCTGCGGGGAGCGGGGGCAGGTTTAGGCAGCAGGAGGAGGGTTAGGCTGCGGAGAGGGGGGCAGGTTTAGGCAGCAGGAGGGGGGTTAGGCTGTGGGCGGGGAGGGGGGTTAGGCTGCGGAGAGGGGGGCAGGTTTAGGCAGCAGGAGGGGGGTTAGGCTGTGGGCGGGGAGGGGGGTTAGGCTGCGGAGAGGGGGGCAGGTTTAGGCAGCAGGAGGGGGGTTAGGCTGTGGGCGGGGAGCGGGGGCAGGTTTAGGCATCAGGAGGGGGGTTAGGCTGTGGGGGAAGGGGCGTTAGGCTGCGGGGAGGGGGGGCAGGTTTAGGCAGCAGGAGGGGGTTAGGCTGTGGGCGGGGAGGGGGGTTCGGGTTAGGACCCCCAGGGAAGGGATAGGGTTATGCTGCGATTAAGGGGGGGTTAGGGGGTTATAGCTAACATACTTACCTAGTAGGTGTCGGCATTCTGACCGCTGGCTTCCCAAGCGTCGGGATCCCAATACCATCCCTATTGATTTATATGTGTAAATTTGATTGAAGGAAATTCTTTGTATCCGCCACTAACAGCAGAATAATAGTATAATAATAGTGTGTAACATACAACATAACTGGAAATTGTGTAACATTAACATTCACAAATCTCTCTTTAGTGAATTGCTAGTGTTTATATTAGTTGTCTCAGTTTCCAACTGTTGTAGAACTACATGTCCCAGCACATTCAGCTAGCCTGATTGTTAGTTATGCCATTACGTAGAATTCCCCTCATTCATCTTAATGTAGGTCCTGTCTATTTAGGTAAAAGAGGCATTTTCTACACATGTGTTCCTATTCTACACACGTGTTCCTTTTCTACCCACACGTGTTCCTTTTCTACCGTGTTCCTTTTCTACACACGTGTTCATTTTCTACCGTGTTCCTTTTCTACACACGTGTTCCTTTTCTACCCACGTGTTCCTTTTCTACACTCGTGTTCCTTTTCTACCGTGTTCCTTTTCTACACACGTGTTCCTTTCTACCGTGTTCCTTTTCTACCCATGTGTTTCTTCTGCCAAGGTGGAACATATACTGAAAACTAGTCTATGCTGAGACATGTAGTTCTGCAGCAGCTTGAGGAGCCACAAGTTATCCGTCTCTGCACAAGACACCGACCCGTTATGTCCATTGTCATTGATTCCCATAATTCCAGTCTTCCGTGGCTTGGATTCTCCCCGTATCAGCTGCAGCAGAGGTGGTAGGTGCACATATCAGCAGATGGACCTCCGTGCTGGCTGGACAGAAGAGGATTTTTGGTTGTAGAGTTGGGTTTGTTCTCCCGGCTGGCATATATCATTTCCAGCATGAGTCTGCTCCTACAGAGCCTGACAGCAATAATGTTTCTTAAAAACCAAAGTCACGAGCAATCTCAAAATCTCAGAGACAGAAATAAATGGCTGGAAAGCTTTGACCTCACATTACATACAGCCAGTATCAGTCATCAGCATTCACAAAACATGGGTGTACCAATAGTCTCATACAAGCAGCTGCAGATCTCCGCACATCACTGGAAATGCAGAAATCTGGGAGTTACATCAACAGAGATGCAATGACCCACCCCACCCCAGTCTAAGAATCCCCCAATACAGTGCATTTGTGCTATATTGTCAGTCACTCTCGACCTGCTTAGAGGAGCCTCCAACTTGCAATGGGGCGACCAGCGACACTGCCATACAGTGATCATTGTAGACATACTGTACTGTACAAATATATATTTTAATGTCAAAAAGTGGATCCGAAATGACAAGTTGCGAAGTGCATTCCACAGCAACCAATCAGGTGTCAGGTTTAGATATCTAGTACAGTCAGAGTACTGCTATCTGATTGGCTGTTATGGGGTTATGTAAGTCCCTATATGCTCAGACAGTGTATACAACCCGCAGGCGTCTTCCCTGAGAACCAGTTTTTCACGAAGAACTATTTCATTCTCAGGAAAATGTAATTGGCTTTTTGGCCCAAACTTTTGATCAAAGTCTACAACAACCATTGGCAGGGCAGCCACCAGGGGGGGATTGAGGGGACTGGTGTCCTGGACCCTTACAGAGAGGGGGGCCCACCTCTGGCTCCTATCGCCAATACCTGTAGATCTGCACCGGTCTGTGAATCAGCAGCAGTCTGATGCGCAGGGAGGATGTCTTAGAACAAGCCTTATCTGTGCGTCAGCGCTCTGTGAACCGTTCCTGTAGGTCTGCAACACTCCACCTATACGTAACGTCACAATGTATGACATCACATAGGGGTGGAGCTGTCCGGCAGAATCTTTTTTGGGGGAGGGAGGGGCCCTGTCTATTCTGTCAGTCCCAGGCCCCATCATTTTTTATGGCAGCCCCGACCATTGGTGTAGTATTCAGTAAATGTTCTTCTACATCTGACAGCCAAAAGAAATCCAAACAATAGTTTTATCATTCAGTTGCTGGCATAGGGGTGTCCTGGATTTTGGTTTTCAAAGTAGGGGAGCCCTCAGCTGCTGACATATAACTGTGAGGTTATCACACCAGTGCTGTGGTACCTGCAGGACACATGGTCAAGACAAAATGCAGCCTTTATACTGGAAGACTTTCTGAGTGTCCAGGCCTGTATCCATCTGGGAAGTGAAGGTGACATTTTCTGCCTGGATGGACGTTCTGTGTAGTGAGCATTTTCTGCACCATTTACCGGACAATGGAAGAATAGATCTGTGTGGCTAATATGTCTCACAGGTGATTTGAAGCAGACATAATATTGTCAGTTCATTGGCCTGTCATTGGTTAAATGTGTAATAAAATGTTTCACCAACTCAGTCACAGAGGAACCCTGACGGTACAGGTTTGTAGGATATCCATGCCTGGGCGCAGATGATTAAATGAAAATGATGAGTTTATGTTTTTAAAACTATTCAACCCACGCTTAAAGATAATCATTGTGTGTAAAGAAACAGAATAACCCACAGCCCCCGACCCTCCCTAAGCAGCTCATGCACCCATGTGGTAATAAGGACGTATGGTCGGATGCAGACATCAGTGTATTATGGAGGGCAGGGTGAGCTGTCTTTTATACTGATGTGATTGCCGGTGATCAAGGGGCTCATAAGCAAATACCCTGATACTGTTGTACACAAGTGACACACACCTGGGAATAAGCATCACCTCCTATGAGCCACTTATGTTATTACAATGTCAGTTTTACAATGAACAGTGGGCCTAATCCAGACCTGATCGCAGCAGCAAATATGTTAGCAGTTGGGTAAAACCATGTGTACTGCAGGGGGGCAGATGTAACATGTGCAGTGCAGGGGGGGCAGATGTAACATGTGCAGGGGGGCAGATGTAACATGTGAAGGACAGGGGGGGGGGCAGCTGTAACATGTGCAGAGAGAGTTAGATTTGGGTAGGGTGTGTTCACACTGATATCTAAATTGCAGTGTAAAAATAAAGCAGCCAGTATTTACCCTGCACAGAAACACTATAACCCACCCAAATCTAACTCTCTCTGCACATGTTACACCTGCCCCACCTGCAGTGCACATGGTTTTGCCCAACTGCTAACAAATTTGCTGCTGCGATCAACTCTGAATCACCCCCAATGTCCCCCTTTTGCAATATAGGAAGTCGCCCCCTAATAGCTGTATGTGCTTTTATATCATTATAGAACTTTCACGCCACTCCTAATATTCTATATTTTTATAGAGAGCATAAATCTAGTTATAATCTATTCCAATGTCACTGGAAACATCGTCACCCCTGTATCAGGGGGGTCTTGTCCACATATAATGTATTTATATGGAGAGTGTTTTCTGCCATCACGTGACAGCCTCATAGGAACAAACCATCCCCCATAAAAGGGAGTGGCCGCCTCATTCATATAGGGAACCCCAGTATGAAGCCACTTACAGACAAGGTGATGCCATCAATTTACCTACAATCAAAATCCCAACATTTTAAAATACAGACTAGGTCAAAATCCCAACATTTAAATTGTCGACAGGTCAAAAAGTCGACATGAGTTTTTCATGATTTTTTCATTAAAACCGACTTGTTAATACTTTACCATCCCAGGGGACCTGGAGGGGGAATATAACAGTGTGCCGAGCGCAGCGAGCCTTGCAAGG
The DNA here is from genome assembly GCF_028390025.1 of Pseudophryne corroboree. Lineage (NCBI taxonomy): Eukaryota > Metazoa > Chordata > Amphibia > Anura > Myobatrachidae > Pseudophryne > Pseudophryne corroboree. The sequence continues at coordinate 174,770,573 of NC_086455.1, read as the reverse complement.
GGACGTGGTACACTTATACGGTGTCCAAGTCAACCTATGTCGACATAAACACCAAACACAATGAAAACCATTTGTCGACTTTTTAACTTGTTGACATTTTAAATGTCAATATAAAGACCTTGGCCCTCATTCCGAGTTGTTCGCTCGGTATTTTTCATCGCATCGCAGTGAAAATCCGCTTAGTACGCATGCGCAATGTTCGCACTGCGACTGCGCCAAGTAACTTTACTATGAAGAAAGTATTTTTACTCACGGCTTTTTCTTCGCTCCGGCGATCGTAATGTGATTGACAGGAAATGGGTGTTACTGGGCGGAAACACGGCGTTTCAGGGGCGTGTGGCTGAAAACGCTACCGTTTCCGGAAAAAACGCAGGAGTGGCCGGAGAAACGGTGGGAGTGCCTGGGCGAACGCTGGGTGTGTTTGTGACGTCAACCAGGAACGACAAGCACTGAACTGATCGCACAGGCAGAGTAAGTCTGGAGCTACTCTGAAACTGCTAAGTAGTTAGTAATCGCAATATTGCGAATACATCGGTCGCAATTTTAAGAAGCTAAGATTCACTCCCAGTAGGCGGCGGCTTAGCGTGTGTAACTCTGCTAAATTCGCCTTGCGACCGATCAACTCGGAATGAGGGCCCTTGTTGGTATTTTAAATGTCGGTATTTTGACCTTGTAAGTATTTTGACCATGTCGGTATTTCAACAGTCGGTCAATTGAGGTCGGTATTTTGACCGTCTGGGTTTTGATTGTAGGTATTTCATACTAAACCCATAGACAAGCTCCTTGTTACCTCTTGTGACACAGATGGGAAGTGACAGGTGCAGGAGGCAGTCACTCTGGGTCACAGCTGCTCTCTCTGGCTGAACACGCCATGACCATCAGAAAGTTCTGATACAGAGAAGAAACAGATGGTTCTGCTGATAAAACAATGTCAGGCAATTAGAAATCTTGTACATGCAGCAGACGGCTGCTGTGTAACTGGGAATTAGACGTCTCCAGATCCCATAACAGTGAGGCGGGAAACTCCTCTTACCTATCACCTAGCACACACTGTCAGACCCTGCTGAAGACATAGTGCATTTATTTTCCCATCATCTGAAGACAGAACATTGAGAGACAAATTATTATATCCACATTGCTGCCAAAATCTACATTTACTGGTATCAGAATCGGGCTCAAAACTTTGGGCCTAATTCAGATCTGATCGCAGCAGTAAATTTTGTTAGCTAATGGGCAAAACCATGTGCACTGCAGGGGTGGCAGGTGTAACATGTGCAGAGACAGTTAGATTTGGGTGGGTTATATTGTTTCTGTGCAGGGTAAATACTGGCTGCTTTATTTCTACAATGCAGTTTAGATTTCAGTGTGAACACACCCCACCCAAATCTAACTCTCTCTGCACATGTTACATCTGCCCCACGTGCACTGCACATGGTTTTGCCCATTAGAAAACAAATATGCTGCTGTGATCAGGTCTGAATTAGGCCCTTTGTGAGATTCCCAACAGTGTAACAGACATAACTGCGCTTACGCCAATGACAGGAAGCCAGTGTTACAGTATATATATATGGATACAGTGAGCCTGATACAGAGATGCACACAAGTCAGCATTGGCATATTGTTATGAGCCACCACTGTGACTCATTCCTGTTGGTGTTCTGTGTAACTGCAGCCTGTCTCCTGTATGTGTGGCCTGTGCAGTTTCACCTGTCAGATAATTAGGCCATTACCTTGTGTCTGGTTTTCCAGCTGCAGTTAATCTGTGTTTCAGGAGGCTTGTCCTTTTCCGGCCATCCTGATTGGGACTTGCTCCCTTTATTACCCAGCCTGGTTCTGGTCCCTGTCCTATGGTGGTATCTTGAACCCGTGCAGTTAGTGCTATTATATTACTTGTGATACCCAGTCCTGTTTGAATCCTGTGTACTCTGTCCTGCCAGAATCCTGAGTACATTACCTGTGACACCTGAGCTCCTGACTGTATATGTGAGACCTAGTCTGGAAGTCCATTCAGACAGCTCCAGCCTTACCTTGCCTTGCCTGGAATCCAGGGGACTCCTGCAGCTAAGTTATCTCATTATCTGTACCTTGCTTTGCTCTACCAAGTTCCTTAAGGGACTCACAGCTAAGTTATTCATTGCTTGTACTTAGTTGCTTATACTACCCTATGCATTGTTGCATTCACATGCAGTTTGTGTTTAGTTGCTAATACCATCCTGTGCATTGTTGCACTCACATACATTCTGTTACTTATCCCAGCCTGTAAATTGGTCAGCTAAATCAAGTTTGAATCCAATGAGCTTCTCTCTGCATTTGTATTTTACTCCTAACCAGCCTCCTATAGCCTTGCCCATCCATAAGTCCTGGGGGCATCAGAGTATGAGGTGGACCTAATTCACCCAGGTAAGGCGGCTGCTAAAGGTGAGACCTAGTATTGCAGGAGGCTAAAAGACTGCTGGGCAAGTGTAACCATGTGAGCACCACCTGGTACCACATGGTGGCCTCTGTAACACATATAAAGCACCAACCTATACCACATTGCTGTACAGCACCTACTGGGCTCTTCCATAGCTATTATGACATATAAAGCATTGTCATACACACATCATGGCATATACTGTGGAGATGACATGTCACACAGTAATAACGTGTAGAGTAAACAGAGATGTACTGTCTGTGTGTGTGTGTGTGTGTGTGTGTGTGTGTGTGTGTGTGTGTGTGTGTGTGTGTCTCTGTATACAGCCCTCCTGTGTGATAATGCTATGTAATAATAAAACATTTGGAATAATAAATTGTGATTATGTTTTGGAAGTGTGTGGACAAAAGTCCTGGAGATGGAGGAACACAAAGCTTTGTCCACACACCATATATTGCTGTTACTCAGACACAGCTCCATTGTGCCAATACAATCACCTATTTGTCTGTGTGACCGAAACATGAGCCATGAATAGAGCTTTATTCCTATTTGCATCCAGTGACCGCACTCAGGGAGACACCAGCGCCCAATTACATCCATTGTGTGACAGATGGCTCCGATTTCTGTAATGAATGTTTTGCTGTCACTGATTTAATTGGATTTATTGAATGCCATGGCATTGGTAGGTTCCTGTATTTGTGCAGTTACAGTCTGAGGCCTGGATAGCCCCGTGTAACAACGTTTCTGGTACGAGATGTTATCTGCTAATAAGGGATGTGATGTACAGTTAGTCGTATCAGAGATGTGATCTAGATCTGGATTCAACTATTGGTCACTAGAGTCTCTATAGATGCAAGTGTCCTGAGAATACAGATCTATTGTATAACTGAATGATTTCCCCTGTGTGTTATTAGTGTAGCAGTGCTCCTCACAGTGATTATAGGAGATGTCGTGTAGTCATGTTTGTGCACATGATATTCCCTGCGTGTTATTAGTATAGCAGTGCTCCACACAGTGATTAAAGGAGATGCTGTGTAGTCATGTTTGTGTATCAGATATCCCCTGTGTGTTATTAGTATAGCAGTGCTCCTCACAGTGATTATAGGAGATGCTGTGTAGTCATGTTTGTGTATCAGATATCCCCTGTGTGTTATTAGTATAGCAGTGCTCCTCACAGTGATTATAGGAGATGCTGTGTAGTCATGTTTGTGTATCAGATATTCCCTGTGTGTAATTAGTATAGCAGTGCTCCTCACAGTGATTATAGGAGATGCTGTGTAGTCATGTTTGTGTATCAGAAATCCCCTGTGTGTAATTAGTATAGCAGTGCTCCTCACAGTGATTATAGGAGACGCTATGTAGTCATGTTTGTGTACATGATTTCCCTGTGTGTTATTAGTATAGCAGTGCTCCTCACAGTGATTATAGGAGATGCTGTGTAGTCATGTTTGTGTACATGATATTCCCTGTGTGTTATTAGTATAGCAGTGCTCCTCACAGTGATTATAGGAGATGCTGTGTAGTCATGTTTGTGTACATGATTTTCCCTGTGTTTTATTAGTATAGCAGTGCTCCTCACAGTGATTATAGGAGATGCTGTGTAGTCATGTTTATGTACATTATATTCCCTGTGTGTTATTAGTATAGCAGTGCTCCTCACAGTGATTATAGGAGATGCTGTGTAGTCATGTTTGTGTACATGATATTCCCTGTGTGTTATTAGTATAGCAGTGCTCCTCACAGTGATTATAGGAGATGCTGTGTAGTCATGTTTGTGTACATGATATTCCCTGTGTGTTATTAGTATAGCAGTGCTCCTCACAGTGATTATAGGAGACACTGTGTAGTCATTTTTGTGTATCAGATATTCCCTGTGTGTTATTAGAATAGCAGTGCTCCTCACAGTGATTATAGGAGACGCTGTGTAGTCATGTTTATGTACATTATATTCCCTGTGTTATTAGAATAGCAGTGCTCTTCACAGTGATTATAGGAGACACTGTGTAGTCATATTTGTGTATCAGATATTCCCTGTGTGTTATTAGTATAGCACTGCTCCTCACAGTGATTATAGGAGACGCTCTGTAGTCATGTTTGTGTACATTATATTCCCTGTGTTATTAGTATAGCAGTGCTCTTCACAGTGATTATAGAAGACGCGGTGTAGTCATGTTTGTGCACATTATATTCCCTGTTATTAGTATAGCAGTGCTCCTCACAGTGATTATAGGAGACGCTGTGTAGTCATGTTTGTGCACATTATATTCCCTGTGTTATTAGTATAGCAGTGCTCCTCACAGTGATTATAGGAGATGCTCTGTAGTCATGTTTGTGTACATTATATTCCCTGTGTTATTAGTATAGCAGTGCTCTTCACAGTGATTATAGGAGACACTGTGTAGTCATTTTTGTGTATCAGATATTCCCTGTGTGTTATTAGTATAGCACTGCTCCTCACAGTGATTATAGGAGACGCTGTGTAGTCATGTTTATGTACATTATATTCCCTGTGTTATTAGTATAGCAGTGCTCTTCACAGTGATTATAGGAGACACTGTGTAGTCATATTTGTGTATCAGATATTCCCTGTGTGTAATTAGTATAGCAGTGCTCCTCACAGTGATTATAGGAGATGCTGTGTAGTCATGTTTGTGTACATGATTTCCCCTGTGTGTAATTAGTATAGCAGTGCTCCTCACAGTGATTATAGGAGATGCTGTGTAGTCATGTTTGTGTACATGATATTCCCTGTGTGTTATTAGTATAGCAGTGCTCCTCACAGTGATTATAGGAGATGCTGTGTAGTCATGTTTGTGTACATGATTTCCCCTGTGTGTTATTAGTATAGCAGTGCTCCTCACAGTGATTATAGGAGACGCTGTGTAGTCATGTTTGTGTACATGATTTCCCTGTGTGTTATTAGTAGAGCAGTGCTCCTCACAGTGATTATAGGAGACGCTGTGTAGTCATGTTTGTGTACATGATTTTCCCTGTGTGTTATTAGTAGAGCAGTGCTCCTCACAGTGATTATAGGAAACGCTGTGTAGTCATGTTTGTGTGCATGATTTTCCCTGTGTGTTATTAGTAGAGCAGTGCTCCTCACAGTGATTATAGGAGACGCTGTGTAGTCATGTTTGTGTACATGATTTCCCCTGTGTGTTATTAGTATAGCAGTGCTCCTCACAGTGATTATCGGAGACGCTGTGTAGTCATATTTGTGTACATGATATTCCCTGTGTGTTATTAGTATAGCAGTGCTCCTCACAGTGATTATAGGAGACGCTCTGTAGTCATGTTTGTGTACATGATTTCCCCTGTGTTATTAGTATAGCAGTGCTCCTCACAGTGATTATAGGAGATGCTGTGTAGTCATGTTTATGTACATTATATTCCCTGTGTGTTATTAGTATAGCAGTGCTCCTCACAGTGATTATAGGAGACGCTCTGTAGTCATGTTTGTGTACATGATTTCCCCTGTGTTATTAGTATAGCAGTGCTCCTCACAGTGATTATAGGAGATGCTGTGTAGTCATGTTTGTGTACATGATTTTCCCTGTGTGTTATTAGTATAGCAGTGCTCCTCACAGTGATTATCGGAGACGCTGTGTAGTCATGTTTATGTACATTATATTCCCTGTGTGTTATTAGTATAGCAGTGCTCCTCACAGTGATTATAGGAGATGCTGTGTAGTCATGTTTGTGTACATGATTTTCCCTGTGTGTTATTAGTATAGCAGTGCTCCTCACAGTGATTATCGGAGACGCTGTGTAGTCATGTTTATGTACATTATATTCCCTGTGTGTTATTAGTATAGCAGTGCTCCTCACAGTGATTATAGGAGATGCTGTGTAGTCATGTTTGTGTACAGGATTTCCCCTGTGTGTTATTAGTATAGCAGTGCTCCTCACAGTGATTATAGGAGATGCTCTGTAGTCATGTTTGTGTACATGATTATACCTGTGTGTTATTAGTATAGCAGTGCTCCTCACAGTGATTATAGGAGATGCTCTGTAGTCATGTTTATGTACATTATATTCCCTGTGTTATTAGTATAGCAGTGCTCTTCACAGTGATTATAGGAGACGCTGTGTAGTCATTAGTGATGAGCACCGGAAATTTTTCGGGTTTTGTGTTTTGGTTTTGGGTTCGGTTCCGCGGCCGTGTTTTGGGTTCGAACGCGTTTTGGCAAAACCTCACCGAATTTTTTTTGTCGGATTCGGGTGTGTTTTGGATTCGGGTGTTTTTTTCAAAAAACCCTAAAAAACAGCTTAAATCATAGAATTTGGGGGTCATTTTGATCCCAAAGTATTATTAACCTCAATAACCATAATTTCCACTAATTTTCAGTCTATTCTGAACACCTCACACCTCGCAATATTATTTTTAGTCCTAAAATTTGCACCGAGGTCGCTGGATGACTAAGCTCAGCGACCCAAGTGGCCGACACAAACACCTGGCCCATCTAGGAGTGGCACTGCAGTGTCACGCAGGATGGCCCTTCAAAAAACTACTCCCCAAACAGCACATGATGCAAAGAAGAAAAAAAAGAGGCGCAATGAGGTAGCTGTGTGACTAAGATAAGCGACCCTAGTGGCCGACACAAACACCTGGCCCATCTAGGAGTGGCACTGCAGTGTCACGCAGGATGGCCCTTCCAAAAAACACCCCCCAAACAGCACATGACGCAAAGAAAAAAAGAGGCGCAATGAGGTAGCTGTGTGACTAAGATAAGCGACCCAAGTGGCCGACACAAACACCTGGCCCATCTAGGAGTGGCACTGCAGTGTCACGCAGGATGGCCCTTCCAAAAAACACCCCCCAAACAGCACATGACGCAAAGAAAAAAAGAGGCGCAATGAGGTAGCTGTGTAACTAAGATAAGCGACCCAAGTGGCCGACACAAACACCTGGCCCATCTAGGAGTGGCACTGCAGTGTCACGCAGGATGGCCCTTCCAAAAACTACTCCCCAAACAGCACATGACGCAAAGAAAAATGAAAGAAAAAAGAGGTGCAAGATGGAATTGTCCTTGGGCCCTCCCACCCACCCTTATGTTGTATAAACAGGACATGCACACTTTAACCAACCCATCATTTCAGTGACAGGGTCTGCCACACAACTGTGACTGAAATGACGGGTTGGTTTGGACCCCCACCAAAAAAGAAGCAATTAATCTCTCCTTGCACAAACTGGCTCTACAGAGGCAAGATGTCCACCTCATCATCATCCTCCGATATATCACCGTGTACATCCCCCTCCTCACAGATTATCAATTCGTCCCCACTGGAATCCACCATTTCAGCTCCCTGTGTACTTTGTGGAGGCAATTGCTGCTGGTCAATGTCTCCACGGAGGAATTGATTATAATTCATTTTAATGAACATCATCTTCTCCACATTTTCTGGATGTAACCTCGTACGCCGATTGCTGACAAGGTGAGCGGCGGCACTAAACACTCTTTCGGAGTACACACTTGTGGGAGGGCAACTTAGGTAGAATAAAGCCAGTTTGTGCAAGGGCCTCCAAATTGCCTCTTTTTCCTGCCAGTATAAGTACGGACTGTGTGACGTGCCTACTTGGATGCGGTCACTCATATAATCCTCCACCATTCTTTCAATGGGGAGAGAATCATATGCAGTGACAGTAGACGACATGTCCGTAATCGTTGTCAGGTCCTTCAGTCCGGACCAGATGTCAGCATCAGCAGTCGCTCCAGACTGCCCTGCATCACCGCCAGCGGGTGGGCTCAGAATTCTGAGCCTTTTCCTCGCACCCCCAGTTGCGGGAGAATGTGAAGGAGGAGATGTTGACAGGTCGCGTTCCGCTTGACTTGACAATTTTGTCACCAGCAGTTCTTTGAACCCCAGCAGACTTGTGTCTGCCGGAAAGAGAGATCCAAGGTAGGTTTTAAATCTAGGATCGAGCACGGTGGACAAAATGTAGTGCTCTGATTTCAACAGATTGACCACCCGTGAATCCTTGTTAAGCGAATTAAGGGCTCCATCCACAAGTCCCACATGCCTAGCGGAATCGCTCTGTGTTAGCTCCTCCTTCAATGTCTCCAGCTTCTTCTGCAAAAGCCTGATGAGGGGAATGACCTGACTCAGGCTGGCAGTGTCTGAACTGACTTCACGTGTGGCAAGTTCAAAAGGTTGCAGAACCTTGCACAACGTTGAAATCATTCTCCACTGCGCTTGAGACAGGTGCATTCCACCTCCTATATCGTGCTCAGTTGTATAGGCTTGAATGGCCTTTTGCTACTCCTCCAACCTCTGAAGCATATAGAGGGTTGAATTCCACCTCGTTACCACTTCTTGCTTCAGATGATGGCAGGGCAGGTTCAGGCGTTTTTGGTGGTGCTCCAGTCTTCTGTACGTGGTGCCTGTACGCCGAAAGTGTCCCGCAATTCTTCTGGCCACCGACAGCATCTCTTGCACGCCCCTCTCGTTTTTTAAATAATTCTGCACCACCAAATTCAAGGTATGTGCAAAACATGGGACGTGCTGGAATTTGCCCATATTTAATGCACACACAATATTGCTGGCGTTGTCCGATGCCACAAATCCACAGGAGAGTCCAATTGGGGTAAGCCATTCTGCGATGATCTTCCTCAGTTGCCGTAAGAGGTTTTCAGCTGTGTGCGTATTCTGGAAAGCGGTGATACAAAGCGTAGCCTGCCTAGGAAAGAGTTGGCGTTTGCGAGATGCTGCTACTGGTGCCGCCGCTGCTGTTCTTGCGGCGGGAGTCCGTACATCTAACCAGTGGGCTGTCAATGTCATATAGTCCTGAGCCTGCCCTGCTCCACTTGTCCACATGTCCATGGTTAAGTGGACATTGGGTACAACTGCATTTTTTAGGACACTGATGAGTCTTTTTCTGAGGTCTGTGTACATTTTCGGTATCGCCTGCCTAGAGAAATTGAACCTAGATGGTATTTGGTACCGGGGACACAGTACCTCCAACAAGTCTCTAGTTGGCTCTGCAGTAATGATGGATACCGGAACCACGTTTCTCACCGCCCAGGATGCCAAGGCCTCAGTTATCCGCTTTGCAGCAGGATGACTGCTGTGATATTTCATCTTCCTCGCAAAGGACTGTTGGACAGTCAATTGCTTGGTGGAAGTAGTAAAAGTGGTCTTACGAGTACGACTTCCCCTCTGGGATGACCATCGACTCCCAGCAGCAACAACAGCAGCGCCAGCAGCAGTAGGCGTTACACGCAAGGATGCATCGGAGGAATCCCAGGCAAGAGAGGACTCGTCAGAATTGCCAGTGACATGGCCTGCAGGACTATTGGCATTCCTGGGGAAGGAGGAAATTGACACTGAGGGAGTTGGTGGGGTGGTTTGCGTGAGCTTGGTTACAAGAGGAAGGGATTTACTGGTCAGTGGACTGCTTCCGCTGTCGCCCAAAGTTTTTGAACTTGTCACTGACTTATGATGAATGCGCTGCAGGTGACGTATAAGGGAGGATGTTCCGAGGTGGTTAACGTCCTTACCCCTACTTATTACAGCTTGACAAAGGCAACACACGGCTTGACAAATGTTGTCCGCATTTCTGTTGAAATACTTCCACACCGAAGAGCTGATTTTTTTTTGTATTTTCACCAGGCATGTCAATGGCCCTATTCCTCCCACGGACAACAGGTGTCTCCCCGGGTGCCTGACTTAAACAAACCACCTCACCATCAGAATCCTCCTGGTCAATTTCCTCCCCAGCGCCAGCAACACCCATATCCTCCTCATCCTGGTGTACTTCAACACTGACATCTTCAATCTGACTATCAGGAACTGGACTGCGGGTGCTCCTTCCAGCACTTGCAGGGGGCGTGCAAATGGTGGAAGGCGCATGCTCTTCACGTCCAGTGTTGGGAAGGTCAGGCATCGCAAACGACACAATTGGACTCTCCTTGTGGATTTGTGATTTCGAAAAACGCACAGTTCTTTGCTGTGCTTTTGCCAGCTTGAGTCTTTTCATTTTTCTAGCGAGAGGCTGAGTGCTTCCATCCTCATGTGAAGCTGAACCACTAGCCATGAACATAGGCCAGGGCCTCAGCCGTTCCTTGCCACTCCGTGTGGTAAATGGCATATTGGCAAGTTTACGCTTCTCCTCCGACAATTTTATTTTAGATTTTTGAGTCCTTTTTTTACTGATATTTGGTGTTTTGGATTTTACATGCTCTGTACTATGACATTGGGCATCGGCCTTGGCAGACGACTTTGATGGCATTTCATCATCTCGGCCATGACTAGTGGCAGCAGCTTCAGCACGAGGTGGAAGTCGATCTTGATCTTTCCCTATTTTTGGAACCTCAACATTTTTGTTCTCCATATTTTAATAGGCACAACTAAAAGGCACCTCAGGTAAACAATGGAGATGGATGGATACTAGTATACTTATGGATGGACGAGCGACTGCCGACACAGAGGTAGCTACAGCCGTGGACTACCGTACTGCGTCTGCTGCTAATATAGACTGGATGATAATGATATAAAAAATATATATATATCACTACTGCAGCCGGACAGGTATATATTATATAATGACGGACCTGCTGGACACTGTCAGCACTGCAGACTCCTAAAGTAAGCTACTAGTATCAAGAAGATAGAAAAAAAAAACACCACAGGTAGGTGGTATACAATTATGGATGGACGAGCGACTGCCGACACAGAGGTAGCTACAGCCGTGGACTACCGTACTGCGTCTGCTGCTAATATAGACTGGATGATAATGATATAAAAAATATATATATATCACTACTGCAGCCGGACAGGTATATATTATATAATGACGGACCTGCTGGACACTGTCAGCACTGCAGACTCCTAAAGTAAGCTACTAGTATCAAGAAGATAGGAAAAAAAAAACACAACAGGTAGGTGGTATACAATTATGGATGGACGAGCGACTGCCAACACAGAGGTAGCTACAGCCGTGGACTACCGTACTGCGTCTGCTGCTAATATAGACTGGATGATAATGATATAAAAAATATATATATATCACTACTGCAGCCGGACAGGTATATATTATATAATGACGGACCTGCTGGACACTGTCAGCACTGCAGACTCCTAAAGTAAGCTACTAGTATCAAGAAGATAGAAAAAAAAAACACAACAGGTAGGTGGTATACAATTATGGATGGACGAGCGACTGCCGACACAGAGGTAGCTACAGCCGTGGACTACCGTACTGCGTCTGCTGCTAATATAGACTGGATGATAATGATATAAAAAATATATATATATCACTACTGCAGCCGGACAGGTATATATTATATAATGATGGACCTGCTGGACACTGTCAGCACTGCAGACTCCTAAAGTTAACTACTAGTATGAAGAAGATAGAAAAAAAAAAAAAAACCACCACAGGTAGGTATACAATTATGGACGAGCGACTGCCGACACAGAGGTAGCTACAGCCGTGGACTACCGTACTGCGTCTGCTGCTAGTATAGACTGGATGATAATGATATAAAAAATATATATATATCACTACTGCAGGACAGGCATATATTATATAATGACGGACCCGCTGGACACTGTCAGCAGAATGCGTTTATAGAATAAAAACACCACACGACGAGTGTTTAACTTTTTCAGGCAGACAATCACAATATACTGGTGGTCACTGGTTACTGGTCAGTCACACTGGCAGTGGCACTCTGGCAGCAAAAGTGTGCACTGTTAAATATATGTACTCCTGCTATAACTGCTCCCTAGTCTCCCCCACAATTAAGCTGTGTGAGCAGTGAGCACTCAGCACAGTCAGATATACATAGATGATGCAGCACACTGAGGCTGAGCACAGATATGGTATACTGTGTCACTGTGTATCGTTTTTTTTCAGGCAGAGAACGGATTATATTAAATAATAATAAAACTGCACTGGTGGTCACTGGTCAGTCACTAGTAAACTCTGCACTCTCTGAGTACTCCTAAGCTCCAGTAAATCAAGTGTCTCACTCTCACTATTTCTATTCTAAACGGAGAGGACGCCAGCCACGTCCTCTCCCTATCAATCTCAATGCACGTGTGAAAATGGCGGCGACGCGCGGCTCCTTATATAGAATCCGAGTCTCGCGATAGAATCCGAGCCTCGCGAGAATCCGACAGCGGGATGATGACGTTCGGGCGCGCTCGGGTTAGTCATGTTAGTAGTCATGTTTATGTACATTATATTCCCTGTGTGTTTTTAGTATAGCAGTGCTCCTCACAGTGATTATAGGAGACGCTCTGTAGTCATGTTTATGTACATGATATTCCCTGTTATTAGTATAGCAGTGCTCCTCACAGTGATTATAGGAGATGCTGTGTAGTCATGTTTATGTACATTATATTCCCTGTGTGTTACTAGTATAGCAGCGCTCCTCACAGTGATTATAGGAGATGCTGTGTAGTCATATTTGTGTACATGATATTCCCTGTGTGTTATTAGTATAGCAGTGCTCCTCACAGTGATTATAGGAGATGCTCTGTAGTCATGTTTGTGTACATGACATTCCCTGTGTGTTATTAGTATAGCAGTGCTCCTCACAGTGATTATAGGAGACGCTGTGTAGTCATATTTGTGTACATGATATTCCCTGTGTGTTATTAGTATAGCAGTGCTCCTCACAGTGATTATAGGAGATGCTCTGTAGTCATGTTTGTGTACATGACATTCCCTGTGTGTTATTAGTATAGCAGTGCTCCTCACAGTGATTATAGGAGACGCTGTGTAGTCATATTTGTGTACATGATATTCCCTGTGTGTTATTAGTATAGCAGTGCTCTTCACAGTGATTATAGGAGACGCTCTGTAGTCATGTTTGTGTACATGACATTCCCTGTGTGTTATTAGTATAGCAGTGCTCCTCACAGTGATTATAGGAGACGCTGTGTAGTCATATTTGTGTACATGATATTCATTGTGTGTTATTAGTATAGCAGTGCTCTTCACAGTGATTATAGGAGACGCTGTGTAGTCATGTTTGTGCACATGATATTCCCTGTGTTATTAGTATAGCAGTGCTCTTCACAGTGATTATAGGAGATGCTCTGTAGTCATGTTTGTGTACATGACATTCCCTGTGTGTTATTAGTATAGCAGTGCTCCTCACAGTGATTATAGGAGACGCTGTGTAGTCATATTTGTGTACATGATATTCCCTGTGTGTTATTAGTATAGCAGTGCTCCTCACAGTGATTATAGGAGATGCTCTGTAGTCATGTTTGTGTACATGACATTCCCTGTGTGTTATTAGTATAGCAGTGCTCCTCACAGTGATTATAGGAGATGCTCTGTAGTCATGTTTGTGTACATGATTATACCTGTGTGTTATTAGTATAGCAGTGCTCCTCACAGTGCTCATAGGAGATGCTCTGTAGTCATGTTTGTGTACATGATTTTCGCTGTGTTTTATTAGTATAGCAGTGCTCCTCACAGTGATTATAGGAGACGCTCTGTAGTCATGTTTGTGTACATTATATTCCCTGTGTTATTAGTATAGCAGTGCTCCTCACAGTGATCATAGGAGACGCTCTGTAGTCATGTTTGTGTACATGATTTTCGCTGTGTTTTATTAGTATAGCAGTGCTCCTCACAGTGATTATAGGAGACGCTGTGTAGTCATGTTCGTGTACATGATTTTCCCTGTGTTTTATTAGTATAGCAGTGCTCTTCACAGTGATTATAGGAGATGCTGTGTAGTCATGTTTGTGTACATGATATTCCCTGTGTGTTATTAGTATAGCAGTGCTCCTCACAGTGATTATAGGAGACGCTGTGTAGTCATGTTTGCGTACATGATATTCCCTGTGTGTTATTAGTATAGCAGTGCTCCTCACAGTGATTATAGGAGATGCTGTGTAGTCATGTTTGTGTACATAATTTCCCCTGTGTGTTATTAGTATGGCAGTGCTCCTCACAGTGATTATAGGAGATGCTGTGTAGTCATGTTTGCGTACATGATATTCCCTGTGTGTTACTAGTATAGCAGTGCTCCTCACAGTGATTATAGGAGACACTCTGTAGTCATGTTTGTGTACATGATTTTCCCTGTGTGTTATTAGTATAGCAGTGCTCCTCACAGTGATTATAGGAGATGCTGTGTAGTCATATTTGTGTACATGATATTCCCTGTGTGTTATTAGTATAGCAGTGCTCTTCACAGTGATTATAGGAGATGCTCTGTAGTCATGTTTGTGTACATGACATTCCCTGTGTGTTATTAGTATAGCAGTGCTCCTCACAGTGATTATAGGAGACGCTGTGTAGTCATATTTGTGTACATGATATTCCCTGTGTGTTATTAGTATAGCAGTGCTCTTCACAGTGATCATAGGAGACGCTGTGTAGTCATGTTTGTGCACATGATATTCCCTGTGTTATTAGTATAGCAGTGCTCTTCACAGTGATTATAGGAGATGCTCTGTAGTCATGTTTGTGTACATGACATTCCCTGTGTGTTATTAGTATAGCAGTGCTCTTCACAGTGATTATAGGAGACGCTGTGTAGTCATGTTTGTGCACATGATATTCCCTGTGTTATTAGTATAGCAGTGCTCTTCACAGTGATTATAGAAGATGCTCTGTAGTCATGTTTGTGTACATGACATTCCCTGTGTGTTATTAGTATAGCAGTGCTCCTCACAGTGATTATAGGAGACGCTGTGTAGTCATATTTGTGTACATGATATTCCCTGTGTGTTATTAGTATAGCAGTGCTCCTCACAGTGATTATAGGAGATGCTCTGTAGTCATGTTTGTGTACATGACATTCCCTGTGTGTTATTAGTATAGCAGTGCTCCTCACAGTGATTATAGGAGATGCTCTGTAGTCATGTTTGTGTACATGATTATACCTGTGTGTTATTAGTATAGCAGTGCTCCTCACAATGCTCATAGGAGATGCTCTGTAGTCATGTTTATGTACATTATATTCCCTGTGTTATTAGTATAGCAGTGCTCCTCACAGTGATCATAGGAGACGCTCTGTAGTCATGTTTGTGTACATGATTTTCGCTGTGTTTTATTAGTATAGCAGTGCTCCTCACAGTGATTATAGGAGACGCTGTGTAGTCATGTTTGTGTACATGATTTTCCCTGTGTTTTATTAGTATAGCAGTGCTCTTCACAGTGATTATAGGAGATGCTGTGTAGTCATGTTTGTGTACATGATATTCCCTGTGTGTTATTAGTATAGCAGTGCTCCTCACAGTGATTATAGGAGATGCTGTGTAGTCATATTTGTGTACATGATTTCCCCTGTGTGTTATTAGTATAGCAGTGCTCCTCACAGTGATTATAGGAGACGCTGTGTAGTCATGTTTGCGTACATGATATTCCCTGTGTGTTATTAGTATAGCAGTACTCCTCACAGTGATTATAGGAGACGCTGTGTAGTCATGTTTGCGTACATGATATTCCCTGTGTGTTATTAGTATAGCAGTGCTCCTCAGAGTGATTATAGGAGATGCTGTGTAGTCATATTTGTGTACATAATTTCCCCTGTGTGTTATTAGTATGGCAGTGCTCCTCACAGTGATTATAGGAGATGCTGTGTAGTCATGTTTGCGTACATGATATTCCCTGTGTGTTATTAGTATAGCAGTGCTCCTCAGAGTGATTATAGGAGATGCTGTGTAGTCATATTTGTGTACATAATTTCCCCTGTGTGTTATTAGTATGGCAGTGCTCCTCACAGTGATTATAGGAGATGCTCTGTAGTTATGTTTGCGTACATGATATTCCCTGTGTGTTATTAGTATAGCAGTGCTCCTCACAGTGATTATAGGAGATGCTGTGTAATCATGTTTGTGTACATGATTTTCCCTGTGTGTTATTAGTATAGCAGTGCTCCTCACAGTGATTATAGGAGATGCTGTGTAGTCATGTTTGTGTACATAATATTCCCTGTGTGTTATTAGTATAGCAGTGCTCCTCACAGTGATTATAGGAGACGCTCTGTAGTAATGTTTGTGTACATGATTTTCCCTGTGTGTTATTAGTATAGCAGTGCTCCTCACAGTGATAATAAGAAACGCTCCGTAGTCATGTTTGTGTACATGATTATAACTGTGTGTTATTAGTATAGCAGTGCTACTCAGTGATTATAGGAGATGCTGTGTAGTCATGTTTGTGTACATGATTTTCCCTGTGTGTTATTAGTATAGCAGTGCTCCTCACAGTGATCATAGGAGACACTGTGTAGTCATGTTTGTGTACATGATTTTCTTTGTGTGTTATTAGTATAGCAGTGCTCCTCACAGTGATTATAGGATATGCTGTGTAGTCATGTTTGTGTACATGATTTTCTTTGTGTGTTATTAGTATAGCAGTACTCCTCGCAGTGATTATAGGAGATGCCCTGTAGTCATGTTTGTGTACATGATTATACCTGTGTGTTATTAGTATAGTAGTGCTCCTCACAGTGATTATAGGAGACGCTGTGTAGTCATGTTTATGTATATTATATTCCCTGTGTTATTAGTATAGCAGTGCTCCTCACAGTGATTATAGGAAGTACTGTCAGCATATACACGTCATCGCTCTCATTACCTTGTGTAGCAGTGCTCCTCACAGTGATTATAGGAGATGCTCTGCAGTCATGTTTATGTACATGATTTTCTCTGTGTGTTATTAGTATAGCAGTGCTCCTCACAGTGATAATAGGAAGTACTATAACAGTATGTATACATCATCGCTCTCATTACCTTATGTAGCAGTGCTCCTCGCAGTGATAATAGGAAGTACTGTGTCAGCATGTATACATCATCACTCTCCTCATTACCTTGTGTAGCAGTGCTCCTCGCAGTGAAAATAGGAAGTACTGTCAGCATGTATACATCGCTCTCATTACCTTGTGTAGCAGTGCTCCCCGCAGTGATAATAGGGAGTACTGTCAGCATGTATACATCATTGCTCTCCTCATTACCTTGTGTAGCAGTGCTCCCCGCAGTGATAATAGGAAGTACTGTCAGCATGTATACATCATTGCTCTCCTCATTACCTTGTGTAGCAGTGCTCCTCACAGTGATAATAGGAAGTACTGTGTCAGCATGTATACATCATTGCTCTCCTCATTACCTTGTGTAGCAGTGCTCCTCACAGTGATAATAGGAAGTACTGTGTCAGCATGTATACATCATTGCTCTCATCATTACCTTGTGTAGCAGTGCTCCTCACAGTGATAATAGGAAGTACTGTGTCAGCATGTATACATCATTACTCTCCTGATTACTTTGTGTAGCAGTGCTCCTCGCAGTGATAATAGGAAGTACCGTGTCAGCATGTATACATCATCACTCTCCTGATTACCTTGTGTAGCAGTGCTCCTCACAGTGATAATAGGAAGTACTATGTCAGCATGTATACATCATCACTCTCCTGATTACCTTGTGTAGCAGTGCTCCTCACAGTGATAATAGGAAGTACTATGTCAGTATGCATACATCATCACTCTCCTGATTACCTTGTGTAGCAGTGCTCCTCGCAGTGATAATAGGAAGTACTATGTCAGCATGTATACATCATCACTCTCCTCATTACCTTGTGTAGCAGTGCTCCTCGCAGTGATAATAGGAAGTACTATGTCAGCATGTATACATCATCACTCTCCTCATTACCTTGTGTAGCAGTGCTCCTCACAGTGATAATAGGAAGTACTATGTCAGCATGTATACATCATCACTCTCCTCATTACCTTGTGTAGCAGTGCTCCTCGCAGTGATAATAGGAAGTACTATGTCAGCATGTATACATCATCACTCTCCTGATTACCTTGTGTAGCAGTGCTCCTCGCAGTGATAATAGGAAGTACTATGTCAGCATGTATACATCATCACTCTCCTCATTACCTTGTGTAGCAGTGCTCCTCGCAGTGATAATAGGAAGTACTATGTCAGCATGTATACATCATCACTCTCCTCATTACCTTGTGTAGCAGTGCTCCTCGCAGTGATAATAGGAAGTACTATCAGCATGTCTACATCATTGCTCTCCTCATTACCTTATGCAGTGCTCCTCACAGTGATAATAGGAAGTACTATGTCAGTATGTATACAACATCACTCTCCTGATTACCTTGTGTAGCAGTGCTCCTCGCAGTGATAATAGGAAGTACTATCAGCATGTCTACATCATTGCTCTCCTCATTACCTTATGCAGTGCTCCTCACAGTGATAATAGGAAGTACTATGTCAGCATGTATACATCATCACTCTCCTCATTACCTTGTGTAGCAGTGCTCCTCGCAGTGATAATAGGAAGTACTATGTCAGCATGTATACATCGCTCTCATTACCTTGTGTAGCAGTGCAGCTCACAGTGATAATAGGAAGTACTATGTCAGCATGTATACATCATCGCTCTCATTACCTTGTGTAGCAGTGCTCCTCACAGTGATAATAGGAAGTACTGTGTCAGCATGTATACATCGCTCTCATTACCTTGTGTAGCAGTACTCCTCACAGTGATAATAGGAAGTACTGTGTCAGCATGTATACGTCATCAGTCTCATTACCTTGTGTAACAGTGCTCCTCACAGTGATAATAGGAAGTACTGTCAGCATGAATACGTCATCACTCTCCTCATTACCTTGTGTAGCAGTGCTTCTCGCAGTGATAATAGGAAGTACTATGTCAGCATGTATACATCATCACTCTCCTGATTACCTTGTGTATCAGTGCTCCTCGCAGTGATAATAGGAAGTACTATGTCAGCATGTATACATCATCACTCTCCTCATTACCTTGTGTAGCAGTGCTCCTCGCAGTGATAATAGGAAGTACTGTCAGCATGTATACATCATCACTCTCCTCATTACCTTGTGTAGCAGTGCTCCTCGCAGTGATAATAGGAAGTACTATGTCAGCATGTATACATCATCACTCTCCTCATTACCTTGTGTAGCAGTGCTCCTCGCAGTGATAATAGGAAGTACTATGTCAGCATGTATACATCCCTCTCATTACCTTGTGTAGCAGTGCTCCTCGCAGTGATAATAGGTAGTACTGTCAGCATGTATACATCATCACTCTCCTCATTACCTTGTGTAGCAGTGCTCCTCGCAGTGATAATAGGAAGTACTATGTCAGCATGTATACGTCATCACTCTACTCATTACCTTGTGTAGCAGTGCTCCTCGCAGTGATAATAGGAAGTACTGTCAGCATGTATACATCATCACTCTCCTCATTACCTTGTGTAACAGTGCTCCTCACAGTGATAATAGGAAGTACTATGTCAGCATGTAAACATCATCACTCTCCTCATTACCTTGTGTAACAGTGCTCCTCACAGTGATAATAGGAAGTACTATGTCAGCATGTAAACATCATCACTCTCCTCATTACCTTGTGTAACAGTGCTTCTCACAGTGATAATAGGAAGTACTGTGTCAGCATGTATACATCGCTCTCATTACCTTGTGTAGCAGTACTCCTCACAGTGATAATAGGAAGTACTGTGTCAGCATGTATACATCATCGCTTTCATTACCTTGTGTAGCAGTGCTCCTCACAGTGATAATAGGAAGTACTGTGTCAGCATGTATACATCGCTCTCATTACCTTGTGTAGCAGTGCTCCTCACAGTGATAATAGGAAGTACTGTGTCAGCAAGTATACGTCATCACTCTCCTCATTACCTTGTGTAACAGTGCTCCTCACAGTGATAATAGGAAGTACTATGTCAGCATGTATACGTCATCACTCTCCTCATTACCTTGTGTAGCAGTGCTCCTCGCAGTGATAATAGGAAGTACTATGTCAGCATGTATACATCATCACTCTCCTCATTACCTTGTGTAGCAGTGCTCCTCACAGTGATAATAGGAAGTACTATGTCAGCATGTATACATCATCACTCTCCTCATTACCTTGTGTAGCAGTGCTCCTCACAGTGATAATAGGAAGTACTATGTCAGCATGTATACATCATCACTCTCCTCATTACCTTGTGTAGCAGTGCTCCTCACAGTGATAATAGGAAGTACTGTGTCAGCATGTATACGTCATCTCTCTCCTCATTACCTTGTGTAGCAGTGCTCCTCGCAGTGATAATAGGAAGTACTATGTCAGCATGTATACGTCATCATTCTCCTCATTACCTTGTGTAGCAGTGCTCCTCGCAGTGATAATAGGAAGTACTGTCAGCATGTAAACATCATCACTCTCCTCATTACCTTGTGTAGCAGTGCTCCTCGCAGTGATAATAGGAAGTACTATGTCAGCATGTATACATCGGTCTCATTACCTTGTGTAGCAGTGCTCCTCACAGTGATAATAGGAAGTACTATGTCAGCATGTATACATCATTGCTCTCCTCATTACCTTGTGTAGCAGTGCTCCTCACAGTGATAATAGGAAGTACTATGTCAGCATGTATACATCGCTCTCATTATCTTGTGTAGCAGTGCTCCTCGCAGTGATAATAGGAAGTACTGTGTCAGCATGTATACATCATCGCTCTCATTACCTTGTGTAGCAGTGCTCCTCACAGTGATAATAGGAAGTACTGTGTCAGCTAGTATACATCGCTCTCATTACCTTGTGTAGCAGTGCTCCTCACAGTGATAATAGGAAGTACTGTGTCAGCATGTATACGTCATCACTCTCCTCATTACCTTGTGTAACAGTGCTCCTCACAGTGATAATAGGAAGTACAATGTCAGCATGTATATGTCATCACTCTCCTCATTACCTTGTGTAGCAGTGCTCCTCGCAGTGATAATAGGAAGTACTATGTCAGCATGTATACATCATCACTCTCTTGATTACCTTGTGTAACAGTGCTCTTCGCAGTGATAATAGGAAGTACTATGTCAGCATGTATACATCATCACTCTCTTGATTACCTTGTGTAACAGTACTCCTCACAGTGATAATACGAAGTACTATGTCAGCATGTATACATCATCACTCTCCTCATTACCTTGTGTAGCAGTGCTCCTCATAGTGATAATAGGTAGTACTGTCAGCATGTATACATCATCACTCTCCTCATTACCTTGTGTAGCAGTGCTCCTCGCAGTGATAATAGGAAGTACTATGTCAGCATGTATACATCATCACTCTCCTCATTACCTTGTGTAGCAGTGCTCCTCGCAGTGATAATAGGAAGTACTATGTCAGCATGTATACATCATCACTCTCCTCAGTACCTTGTGTAGCAGTGCTCCTCACAGTGATAATAGGAAGTACTATGTCAGCATGTATACATCGCTCTCATTACCTTGTGTAGCAGTGCTCCTCACAGTGATAATAGGAAGTACTATGTCAGCATGTATACATCATCACTCTCCTCATTACCTTGTGTAGCCGTGCTCCTCACAGTGATAATAGGAAGTACTATGTCAGCATGTATACATCATTGCTCTCCTCATTACCTTGTGTAGCAGTGCTCCTCACAGTGATAATAGGAAGTACTATTTCTGCATGTATACATCGCTCTCATTACCTTGTGTAGCAGTGCTCCTCACAGTGATAATAGGAAGTACTATGTCAGCATGTATACATCATCGCTCTCATTACCTTGTGTAGCAGTGCTCCTCACAGTGATAATAGGAAGTACTATGTCAGCATGTATACATCATTGCTCTCCTCATTACCTTGTGTAGCAGTGCTCCTCACAGTGATAATAGGAAGTACTATGTCAGCATGTATACATCGCTCTCATTACCTTGTGTAGCAGTGCTCCTCGCAGTGATAATAGGAAGTACTGTGTCAGCATGTATACATCATCGCTCTCATTACCTTGTGTAGCAGTGCTCCTCACAGTGATAATAGGAAGTACTGTGTCAGCATGTATACATCGCTGTCATTACTTTGTGTAGCAGTGCTCCTCACAGTGATAATAGGAAGTACTGTGTCAGCATGTATACGTCATCACTCTCCTCATTACCTTGTGTAGCAGTGCTCCTCGCAGTGATAATAGGAAGTACTATGTCAGCATGTATACGTCATCACTCTCCTCATTACCTTGTGTAGCAGTGCTCCTCGCAGTGATAATAGGAAGTACTATGTCAGCATGTATACATCATCACTCTCTTGATTACCTTGTGTAACAGTGCTCTTCGCAGTGATAATAGGAAGTACTATGTCAGCATGTATACATCATCACTCTCTTGATTACCTTGTGTAACAGTGCTCTTCGCAGTGATAATAGGAAGTACTATGTCAGCATGTACACATCATCACTCTCCTCATTACCTTGTGTACCAGTACTCCTCACAGTGATAATAGGTAGTACTATGTCAGCATGTATACATCATCACTCTCTTGATTACCTTGTGTAACAGTGCTCCTCACAGTGATAATAGGTAGTACTATGTCAGCATGTATACATCATCACTCTCCTCATTACCTTGTGTAGCAGTGCTCCTCACAGTGATAATAGGTAGTACTATGTCAGCATGTATACATCATCACTCTCCTCATTACCTTGTGTAGCAGTGCTCCTCTCAGTGATAATAGGAAGTACTGTGTCAGCATGTATACCATCATCACGCTCATTACCTTGTGTAGCAGTGCTCCTCACAGTGATAATAGGTAGTACTGTCAGCATGTATACATCATCTCTCCTCATTACCTTGTGTAGCAGTGCTCCTCGCAGTGATAATAGGAAGTACTATGTCAGCATGTATACATCATCACTCTCCTGATTACCTTGTGTAGCAGTGCTCCTCACAGTGATAATAGGAAGTACTATGTCAGCATGTATACATCATCACTCCCCTCATTACCTTGTGTAGCAGTGCTCCTCACAGTGATAATAGGAAGTACTGTGTCAGCATGTATACATCATCACTCTCCTCATTACCTTGTGTAGCAGTGCTCCCCACAGTGATAATAGGAAGTACTGTGTCAGCATGTATACATCATCACTCTCCTGATTACCTTGTGTAGCAGTGCTCCTCGCAGTGATAATAGGAAGTACTATGTCAGCATGTATACATCATTACTCTCCTGATTACTTTGTGTAGCAGTGCTCCTCGCAGTGATAATAGGAAGTACCGTGTCAGCATGTATACATCATCACTCTCCTGATTACCTTGTGTAGCAGTGCTCCTCGCAGTGATAATAGGAAGTACTATGTCAGTATGTATACAACATCACTCTCCTGATTACCTTGTGTAGCAGTGCTCCTCGCAGTGATAATAGGAAGTACTATGTCAGCATGTATACATCATCACTCTCCTCATTACCTTGTGTAGCAGTGCTCCTTGCAGTGATAATAGGAAGTACTATCAGCATGTCTACATCATTGCTCTCCTCATTACCTTATGCAGTGCTCCTCACAGTGATAATAGGAAGTACTATGTCAGCATGTATACATCATCACTCTCCTCATTACCTTGTGTAGCAGTGCTCCTTGCAGTGATAATAGGAAGTACTATGTCAGCATGTATACATCGCTCTCATTACCTTGTGTAGCAGTGCAGCTCACAGTGATAATAGAAAGTACTATGTCAGCATGTATACATCATCGCTCTCATTACCTTGTGTAGCAGTGCTCCTCACAGTGATAATAGGAAGTACTGTGTCAGCATGTATACATCGCTCTCATTACCTTGTGTAGCAGTACTCCTCACAGTGATAATAGGAAGTACTGTGTCAGCATGTATACATCATCACTCTCATTACCTTGTGTAACAGTGCTCCTCACAGTGATAATAGGAAGTACTGTCAGCATGAATACGTCATCACTCTCCTCATTACCTTGTGTAGCAGTGCTCCTCGCAGTGATAATAGGAAGTACTATGTCAGCATGTATACATCATCACTCTCCTGATTACCTTGTGTATCAGTGCTCCTCGCAGTGATAATAGGAAGTACTATGTCATCATGTATACATCATCACTCTCCTCATTACCTTGTGTAGCAGTGCTCCTCGCAGTGATAATAGGAAGTACTGTCAGCATGTATACATCATCACTCTCCTCATTACCTTGTGTAGCAGTGCTCCTCATAGTGATAATAGGAAGTACTGTGTCAGCATGTATACGTCATCAGTCTCATTACCTTGTGTAACAGTGCTCCTCACAGTGATAATAGGAAGTACTGTCAGCATGAATACGTCATCACTCTCCTCATTACCTTGTGTAGCAGTGCTTCTCGCAGTGATAATAGGAAGTACTATGTCAGCATGTATACATCATCACTCTCCTGATTACCTTGTGTATCAGTGCTCCTCGCAGTGATAATAGGAAGTACTATGTCAGCATGTATACATCATCACTCTCCTCATTACCTTGTGTAGCAGTGCTCCTCGCAGTGATAATAGGAAGTACTGTCAGCATGTATACATCATCACTCTCCTCATTACCTTGTGTAGCAGTGCTCCTCGCAGTGATAATAGGAAGTACTATGTCAGCATGTATACATCATCACTCTCCTCATTACCTTGTGTAGCAGTGCTCCTCGCAGTGATAATAGGAAGTACTATGTCAGCATGTATACATCCCTCTCATTACCTTGTGTAGCAGTGCTCCTCGCAGTGATAATAGGTAGTACTGTCAGCATGTATACATCATCACTCTCCTCATTACCTTGTGTAGCAGTGCTCCTCGCAGTGATAATAGGAAGTACTATGTCAGCATGTATACGTCATCACTCTACTCATTACCTTGTGTAGCAGTGCTCCTCGCAGTGATAATAGGAAGTACTGTCAGCATGTATACATCATCACTCTCCTCATTACCTTGTGTAACAGTGCTCCTCACAGTGATAATAGGAAGTACTATGTCAGCATGTAAACATCATCACTCTCCTCATTACCTTGTGTAACAGTGCTCCTCACAGTGATAATAGGAAGTACTATGTCAGCATGTAAACATCATCACTCTCCTCATTACCTTGTGTAACAGTGCTTCTCACAGTGATAATAGGAAGTACTGTGTCAGCATGTATACATCGCTCTCATTACCTTGTGTAGCAGTACTCCTCACAGTGATAATAGGAAGTACTGTGTCAGCATGTATACATCATCGCTTTCATTACCTTGTGTAGCAGTGCTCCTCACAGTGATAATAGGAAGTACTGTGTCAGCATGTATACATCGCTCTCATTACCTTGTGTAGCAGTGCTCCTCACAGTGATAATAGGAAGTACTGTGTCAGCAAGTATACGTCATCACTCTCCTCATTACCTTGTGTAACAGTGCTCCTCACAGTGATAATAGGAAGTACTATGTCAGCATGTATACGTCATCACTCTCCTCATTACCTTGTGTAGCAGTGCTCCTCGCAGTGATAATAGGAAGTACTATGTCAGCATGTATACATCATCACTCTCCTCATTACCTTGTGTAGCAGTGCTCCTCACAGTGATAATAGGAAGTACTATGTCAGCATGTATACATCATCACTCTCCTCATTACCTTGTGTAGCAGTGCTCCTCACAGTGATAATAGGAAGTACTATGTCAGCATGTATACATCATCACTCTCCTCATTACCTTGTGTAGCAGTGCTCCTCACAGTGATAATAGGAAGTACTGTGTCAGCATGTATACGTCATCTCTCTCCTCATTACCTTGTGTAGCAGTGCTCCTCGCAGTGATAATAGGAAGTACTATGTCAGCATGTATACGTCATCATTCTCCTCATTACCTTGTGTAGCAGTGCTCCTCGCAGTGATAATAGGAAGTACTGTCAGCATGTAAACATCATCACTCTCCTCATTACCTTGTGTAGCAGTGCTCCTCGCAGTGATAATAGGAAGTACTATGTCAGCATGTATACATCGGTCTCATTACCTTGTGTAGCAGTGCTCCTCACAGTGATAATAGGAAGTACTATGTCAGCATGTATACATCATTGCTCTCCTCATTACCTTGTGTAGCAGTGCTCCTCACAGTGATAATAGGAAGTACTATGTCAGCATGTATACATCGCTCTCATTATCTTGTGTAGCAGTGCTCCTCGCAGTGATAATAGGAAGTACTGTGTCAGCATGTATACATCATCGCTCTCATTACCTTGTGTAGCAGTGCTCCTCACAGTGATAATAGGAAGTACTGTGTCAGCTAGTATACATCGCTCTCATTACCTTGTGTAGCAGTGCTCCTCACAGTGATAATAGGAAGTACTGTGTCAGCATGTATACGTCATCACTCTCCTCATTACCTTGTGTAACAGTGCTCCTCACAGTGATAATAGGAAGTACAATGTCAGCATGTATATGTCATCACTCTCCTCATTACCTTGTGTAGCAGTGCTCCTCGCAGTGATAATAGGAAGTACTATGTCAGCATGTATACATCATCACTCTCTTGATTACCTTGTGTAACAGTGCTCTTCGCAGTGATAATAGGAAGTACTATGTCAGCATGTATACATCATCACTCTCTTGATTACCTTGTGTAACAGTACTCCTCACAGTGATAATAGGAAGTACTATGTCAGCATGTATACATCATCACTCTCCTCATTACCTTGTGTAGCAGTGCTCCTCATAGTGATAATAGGTAGTACTGTCAGCATGTATACATCATCACTCTCCTCATTACCTTGTGTAGCAGTGCTCCTCGCAGTGATAATAGGAAGTACTATGTCAGCATGTATACATCATCACTCTCCTCATTACCTTGTGTAGCAGTGCTCCTCGCAGTGATAATAGGAAGTACTATGTCAGCATGTATACATCATCACTCTCCTCAGTACCTTGTGTAGCAGTGCTCCTCACAGTGATAATAGGAAGTACTATGTCAGCATGTATACATCGCTCTCATTACCTTGTGTAGCAGTGCTCCTCACAGTGATAATAGGAAGTACTATGTCAGCATGTATACATCATCACTCTCCTCATTACCTTGTGTAGCCATGCTCCTCACAGTGATAATAGGAAGTACTATGTCAGCATGTATACATCATTGCTCTCCTCATTACCTTGTGTAGCAGTGCTCCTCACAGTGATAATAGGAAGTACTATTTCTGCATGTATACATCGCTCTCATTACCTTGTGTAGCAGTGCTCCTCACAGTGATAATAGGAAGTACTATGTCAGCATGTATACATCATCGCTCTCATTACCTTGTGTAGCAGTGCTCCTCACAGTGATAATAGGAAGTACTATGTCAGCATGTATACATCATTGCTCTCCTCATTACCTTGTGTAGCAGTGCTCCTCACAGTGATAATAGGAAGTACTATGTCAGCATGTATACATCGCTCTCATTACCTTGTGTAGCAGTGCTCCTCGCAGTGATAATAGGAAGTACTGTGTCAGCATGTATACATCATCGCTCTCATTACCTTGTGTAGCAGTGCTCCTCACAGTGATAATAGGAAGTACTGTGTCAGCATGTATACATCGCTGTCATTACTTTGTGTAGCAGTGCTCCTCACAGTGATAATAGGAAGTACTGTGTCAGCATGTATACGTCATCACTCTCCTCATTACCTTGTGTAGCAGTGCTCCTCGCAGTGATAATAGGAAGTACTATGTCAGCATGTATACGTCATCACTCTCCTCATTACCTTGTGTAGCAGTGCTCCTCGCAGTGATAATAGGAAGTACTATGTCAGCATGTATACATCATCACTCTCTTGATTACCTTGTGTAACAGTGCTCTTCGCAGTGATAATAGGAAGTACTATGTCAGCATGTATACATCATCACTCTCTTGATTACCTTGTGTAACAGTGCTCTTCGCAGTGATAATAGGAAGTACTATGTCAGCATGTACACATCATCACTCTCCTCATTACCTTGTGTACCAGTACTCCTCACAGTGATAATAGGTAGTACTATGTCAGCATGTATACATCATCACTCTCTTGATTACCTTGTGTAACAGTGCTCCTCACAGTGATAATAGGTAGTACTATGTCAGCATGTATACATCATCACTCTCCTCATTACCTTGTGTAGCAGTGCTCCTCACAGTGATAATAGGTAGTACTATGTCAGCATGTATACATCATCACTCTCCTCATTACCTTGTGTAGCAGTGCTCCTCTCAGTGATAATAGGAAGTACTGTGTCAGCATGTATACCATCATCACGCTCATTACCTTGTGTAGCAGTGCTCCTCACAGTGATAATAGGTAGTACTGTCAGCATGTATACATCATCTCTCCTCATTACCTTGTGTAGCAGTGCTCCTCGCAGTGATAATAGGAAGTACTATGTCAGCATGTATACATCATCACTCTCCTGATTACCTTGTGTAGCAGTGCTCCTCACAGTGATAATAGGAAGTACTATGTCAGCATGTATACATCATCACTCCCCTCATTACCTTGTGTAGCAGTGCTCCTCACAGTGATAATAGGAAGTACTGTGTCAGCATGTATACATCATCACTCTCCTCATTACCTTGTGTAGCAGTGCTCCCCACAGTGATAATAGGAAGTACTGTGTCAGCATGTATACATCATCACTCTCCTGATTACCTTGTGTAGCAGTGCTCCTCGCAGTGATAATAGGAAGTACTATGTCAGCATGTATACATCATTACTCTCCTGATTACTTTGTGTAGCAGTGCTCCTCGCAGTGATAATAGGAAGTACCGTGTCAGCATGTATACATCATCACTCTCCTGATTACCTTGTGTAGCAGTGCTCCTCGCAGTGATAATAGGAAGTACTATGTCAGTATGTATACAACATCACTCTCCTGATTACCTTGTGTAGCAGTGCTCCTCGCAGTGATAATAGGAAGTACTATGTCAGCATGTATACATCATCACTCTCCTCATTACCTTGTGTAGCAGTGCTCCTTGCAGTGATAATAGGAAGTACTATCAGCATGTCTACATCATTGCTCTCCTCATTACCTTATGCAGTGCTCCTCACAGTGATAATAGGAAGTACTATGTCAGCATGTATACATCATCACTCTCCTCATTACCTTGTGTAGCAGTGCTCCTTGCAGTGATAATAGGAAGTACTATGTCAGCATGTATACATCGCTCTCATTACCTTGTGTAGCAGTGCAGCTCACAGTGATAATAGAAAGTACTATGTCAGCATGTATACATCATCGCTCTCATTACCTTGTGTAGCAGTGCTCCTCACAGTGATAATAGGAAGTACTGTGTCAGCATGTATACATCGCTCTCATTACCTTGTGTAGCAGTACTCCTCACAGTGATAATAGGAAGTACTGTGTCAGCATGTATACATCATCACTCTCATTACCTTGTGTAACAGTGCTCCTCACAGTGATAATAGGAAGTACTGTCAGCATGAATACGTCATCACTCTCCTCATTACCTTGTGTAGCAGTGCTCCTCGCAGTGATAATAGGAAGTACTATGTCAGCATGTATACATCATCACTCTCCTGATTACCTTGTGTATCAGTGCTCCTCGCAGTGATAATAGGAAGTACTATGTCATCATGTATACATCATCACTCTCCTCATTACCTTGTGTAGCAGTGCTCCTCGCAGTGATAATAGGAAGTACTGTCAGCATGTATACATCATCACTCTCCTCATTACCTTGTGTAGCAGTGCTCCTCGCAGTGATAATAGGAAGTACTGTCAGCATGTATACATCATCACTCCCCTCATTACCTTGTGTAGCAGTGCTCCTCGCAGTGATAATAGGAAGTACTATGTCAGCATGTATACATCGCTCTCATTACCTTGTGTAGCAGTGCTCCTCACAGTGATAATAGGAAGTACTGTGTCAGCATGTATACATCATCACTCTCATTACCTTGTGTAGCAGTGCTCCTCGCAGTGATAATAGGAAGTACTATGTCAGCATGTATACATCATCACTCTCCTCATTACCTTGTGTAACAGTGCTCCTCACAGTGATAATAGGAAGTACTATGTCAGCATGTAAACATCATCACTCTCCTCATTACCTTGTGTAACAGTGCTTCTCACAGTGATAATAGGAAGTACTATGTCAGCATGTATACATCATCACTCTCCTCATTACCTTGTGTAGCAGTGCTTCTCACAGTGATAATAGGAAGTACTATGTCAGCATGTATACATCGCTCTCATTATCTTGTGTAGCAGTGCTCCTCACAGTGATAATAGGTAGTACTATGTCAGCATGTAAACATCATCACTCTCCTCATTACCTTGTGTAGCAGTGCTCCTCGCAGTGATAATAGGAAGTACTATGTCAGCATGTATACATCATTGCTCTCCTCATTACCTTGTGTAGCAGTGCTTCTCACAGTGATAATAGGAAGTACTATGTCAGCATGTATACATCGCTCTCATTATCTTGTGTAGCAGTGCTCCTCGCAGTGATAATAGGAAGTACTGTGTCAGCATGTATACGTCATCACTCTCCTCATTACCTTGTGTAGCAGTGCTCCTCGCAGTGATAATAGGAAGTACTGTGTCAGCATGTATACATCATCGCTCTCATTACCTTGTGTAGCAGTGCTCCTCACAGTGATAATAGGAAGTACTGTGTCAGCATGTATACATCGCTCTCATTACCTTGTGTAGCAGTGCTCCTCACAGTGATAATAGGAAGTACTATGTCAGCATGTATACGTCATCACTCTCCTCATTACCTTGTGTAACAGTGCTCCTCACAGTGATAATAGGAAGTACTATGTCAGCATGTATACGTCATCACTCTCCTCATTACCTTGTGTAGCAGTGCTCCTCGCAGTGATAATAGGAAGTACTATGTCAGCATGTATACATCATCACTCTCCTCATTACCTTGTGTAGCAGTGCTCCTCACAGTGATAATAGGAAGTACTATGTCAGCATGTATACGTCATCATTCTCCTCATTACCTTGTGTAGCAGTGCTCCTCGCAGTGATAATAGGAAGTACTGTCAGCATGTATACATCATCACTCTCTTGATTACCTTGTGTAACAGTGCTCCTCGCAGTGATAATAGGAAGTACTGTCAGCATGTATACATCATCACTCTCCTCATTACCTTGTGTAGCAGTGCTCCTCGCAGTGATAATAGGAAGTACTATGTCAGCATGTATACATCGGTCTCATTACCTTGTGTAGCAGTGCTCCTCACAGTGATAATAGGAAGTACTATGTCAGTATGCATACATCATCGCTCTCATTATCTTGTGTAGCAGTGCTCCTCGCAGTGATAATAGGAAGTACTGTGTCAGCATGTATACATCATCGCTCTCATTACCTTGTGTAGCAGTGCTCCTCACAGTGATAATAGGAAGTACTGTGTCAGCTAGTATACATCGCTCTCATTACCTTGTGTAGCAGTGCTCCTCACAGTGATAATAGGAAGTACTGTGTCAGCATGTATACGTCATCACTCTCCTCATTACCTTGTGTAACAGTGCTCCTCACAGTGATAATAGGAAGTACTATGTCAGCATGTATACGTCATCACTCTCCTCATTACCTTGTGTAGCAGTGCTCCTCACAGTGATAATAGGAAGTACTATGTCAGCATGTATACGTCATCACTCTCCTCATTACCTTGTGTAGCAGTGCTCCTCGCAGTGATAATAGGAAGTACTATGTCAGCATGTATACATCATCACTCTCTTGATTACCTTGTGTAACAGTGCTCTTCGCAGTGATAATAGGAAGTACTATGTCAGCATGTATACATCATCACTCTCTTGATTACCTTGTGTAACAGTACTCCTCACAGTGATAATAGGAAGTACTATGTCAGCATGTATACATCATCACTCTCCTCATTACCTTGTGTAGCAGTGCTCCTCACAGTGATAATAGGTAGTACTGTCAGCATGTATACATCATCACTCTCCTCATTACCTTGTGTAGCAGTGCTCCTCGCAGTGATAATAGGAAGTACTATGTCAGCATGTATACATCATCACTCTCCTCATTACCTTGTGTAGCAGTGCTCCTCGCAGTGATAATAGGAAGTACTATGTCAGCATGTATACATCATCACTCTCCTGATTACCTTGTGTAGCAGTGCTCCTCACAGTGATAATAGGAAGTACTATGTCAGCATGTATACATCGCTCTCATTACCTTGTGTAGCAGTGCTCCTCACAGTGATAATAGGAAGTACTATGTCAGCATGTATACATCATCACTCTCCTCATTACCTTGTGTAGCCGTGCTCCTCACAGTGATAATAGGAAGTACTATGTCAGCATGTATACATCATTGCTATCCTCATTACCTTGTGTAGCAGTGCTCCTCACAGTGATAATAGGAAGTACTATTTCAGCATGTATACATCGCTCTCATTACCTTGTGTAGCAGTGCTCCTCACAGTGATAATAGGAAGTACTATGTCAGCATGTATACATCATCGCTCTCATTACCTTGTGTAGCAGTGCTCCTCACAGTGATAATAGGAAGTACTATGTCAGCATGTATACATCATCGCTCTCATTACCTTGTGTAGCAGTGCTCCTCACAGTGATAATAGGAAGTACTATGTCAGCATGTATACATCATTGCTCTCCTCATTACCTTGTGTAGCAGTGCTCCTCACAGTGATAATAGGAAGTACTATGTCAGCATGTATACATCGCTCTCATTACCTTGTGTAGCAGTGCTCCTCGCAGTGATAATAGGAAGTACTGTGTCAGCATGTATACATCATCGCTCTCATTACCTTGTGTAGCAGTGCTCCTCACAGTGATAATAGGAAGTACTGTGTCAGCATGTATACGTCATCACTCTCCTCATTACCTTGTGTAACAGTACTCCTCACAGTGATAATAGGAAGTACTATGTCAGCATGTATACGTCATCACTCTCTTGATTACCTTGTGTAACAGTGCTCTTCGCAGTGATAATAGGAAGTACTATGTCAGCATGTATACATATTCACTCTCTTGATTACCTTGTGTAACAGTGCTCCTCACAGTGATAATAGGTAGTACTATGTCAGCATGTATACATCATCACTCTCCTCATTACCTTGTGTAGCAGTGCTCCTCGCAGTGATAATAGGAAGTACTATGTCAGCAAGTATACATCATCACTCTCCTCATTACCTTGTGTAACAGTACTCCTCACAGTGATAATAGGAAGTACTATGTCAGCATGTATACATCATCACTCTCCTCATTACCTTGTGTAGCAGTGCTCCTCGCAGTGATAATAGGAAGTACTATGTCAGCATGTATACATCATCACTCTCCTCATTACCTTGTGTAGCAGTGCTCCTCTCAGTGATAATAGGAAGTACTGTGTCAGCATGTATACCATCATCACGCTCATTACCTTGTGTAGCAGTGCTCCTCACAGTGATAATAGGTAGTACTGTCAGCATGTATACATCATCTCTCCTCATTACCTTGTGTAGCAGTGCTCCTCACAGTGATAATAGGAAGTACTATGTCAGCATGTATACATCATCACTCTCCTCATTACCTTGTGTAGCAGTGCTCCTCACAGTGATAATAGGAAGTACTGTGTCAGCATGTATACATCATCACTCTCCTCATTACCTTGTGTAGCAGTGCTCCTCACAGTGATAATAGGAAGTACTATGTCAGCATGTATACGTCAACACTCTCCTCATTACCTTGTGTAGCAGTGCTCCTCACAGTGATAATAGGTAGTACTGTCAGCATGTATACATCATCACTCTCCTGATTACCTTGTGTAGCAGTGCTCCTCGCAGTGATAATAGGAAGTACTATGTCAGCATGTATACATTATCACTCTCCTGATTACCTTGTGTAGCCGTGCTCCTCGCAGTGATAATAGGAAGTACTATGTCAGCATGTAAACATCATCACTCTCCTCATTACCTTGTGTAACAGTGCTTCTCACAGTGATAATAGGAAGTACTATGTCAGCATGTATACATCATCACTCTCCTCATTACCTTGTGTAGCAGTGCTTCTCACAGTGATAATAGGAAGTACTATGTCAGCATGTATACATCGCTCTCATTATCTTGTGTAGCAGTGCTCCTCACAGTGATAATAGGTAGTACTATGTCAGCATGTAAACATCATCACTCTCCTCATTACCTTGTGTAGCAGTGCTCCTCGCAGTGATAATAGGAAGTACTATGTCAGCATGTATACATCATTGCTCTCCTCATTACCTTGTGTAGCAGTGCTTCTCAC
Source organism: Pseudophryne corroboree (assembly GCF_028390025.1). Taxonomy (NCBI): domain Eukaryota; kingdom Metazoa; phylum Chordata; class Amphibia; order Anura; family Myobatrachidae; genus Pseudophryne; species Pseudophryne corroboree. The sequence continues at coordinate 174,736,173 of NC_086455.1, read as the reverse complement.
AGTGATAATAGGAAGTACTATGTCAGCATGTATACATCGCTCTCATTATCTTGTGTAGCAGTGCTCCTCGCAGTGATAATAGGAAGTACTGTGTCAGCATGTATACGTCATCACTCTCCTCATTACCTTGTGTAGCAGTGCTCCTCGCAGTGATAATAGGAAGTACTGTGTCAGCATGTATACATCATCGCTCTCATTACCTTGTGTAGCAGTGCTCCTCACAGTGATAATAGGAAGTACTGTGTCAGCATGTATACATCGCTCTCATTACCTTGTGTAGCAGTGCTCCTCACAGTGATAATAGGAAGTACTATGTCAGCATGTATACGTCATCACTCTCCTCATTACCTTGTGTAACAGTGCTCCTCACAGTGATAATAGGAAGTACTATGTCAGCATGTATACGTCATCACTCTCCTCATTACCTTGTGTAGCAGTGCTCCTCGCAGTGATAATAGGAAGTACTATGTCAGCATGTATACATCATCACTCTCCTCATTACCTTGTGTAGCAGTGCTCCTCACAGTGATAATAGGAAGTACTATGTCAGCATGTATACGTCATCATTCTCCTCATTACCTTGTGTAGCAGTGCTCCTCGCAGTGATAATAGGAAGTACTGTCAGCATGTATACATCATCACTCTCTTGATTACCTTGTGTAACAGTGCTCCTCGCAGTGATAATAGGAAGTACTGTCAGCATGTATACATCATCACTCTCCTCATTACCTTGTGTAGCAGTGCTCCTCGCAGTGATAATAGGAAGTACTATGTCAGCATGTATACATCGGTCTCATTACCTTGTGTAGCAGTGCTCCTCACAGTGATAATAGGAAGTACTATGTCAGTATGCATACATCATCGCTCTCATTATCTTGTGTAGCAGTGCTCCTCGCAGTGATAATAGGAAGTACTGTGTCAGCATGTATACATCATCGCTCTCATTACCTTGTGTAGCAGTGCTCCTCACAGTGATAATAGGAAGTACTGTGTCAGCTAGTATACATCGCTCTCATTACCTTGTGTAGCAGTGCTCCTCACAGTGATAATAGGAAGTACTGTGTCAGCATGTATACGTCATCACTCTCCTCATTACCTTGTGTAACAGTGCTCCTCACAGTGATAATAGGAAGTACTATGTCAGCATGTATACGTCATCACTCTCCTCATTACCTTGTGTAGCAGTGCTCCTCACAGTGATAATAGGAAGTACTATGTCAGCATGTATACGTCATCACTCTCCTCATTACCTTGTGTAGCAGTGCTCCTCGCAGTGATAATAGGAAGTACTATGTCAGCATGTATACATCATCACTCTCTTGATTACCTTGTGTAACAGTGCTCTTCGCAGTGATAATAGGAAGTACTATGTCAGCATGTATACATCATCACTCTCTTGATTACCTTGTGTAACAGTACTCCTCACAGTGATAATAGGAAGTACTATGTCAGCATGTATACATCATCACTCTCCTCATTACCTTGTGTAGCAGTGCTCCTCACAGTGATAATAGGTAGTACTGTCAGCATATATACATCATCACTCTCCTCATTACCTTGTGTAGCAGTGCTCCTCGCAGTGATAATAGGAAGTACTATGTCAGCATGTATACATCATCACTCTCCTCATTACCTTGTGTAGCAGTGCTCCTCGCAGTGATAATAGGAAGTACTATGTCAGCATGTATACATCATCACTCTCCTGATTACCTTGTGTAGCAGTGCTCCTCACAGTGATAATAGGAAGTACTATGTCAGCATGTATACATCGCTCTCATTACCTTGTGTAGCAGTGCTCCTCACAGTGATAATAGGAAGTACTATGTCAGCATGTATACATCATCACTCTCCTCATTACCTTGTGTAGCCGTGCTCCTCACAGTGATAATAGGAAGTACTATGTCAGCATGTATACATCATTGCTATCCTCATTACCTTGTGTAGCAGTGCTCCTCACAGTGATAATAGGAAGTACTATTTCAGCATGTATACATCGCTCTCATTACCTTGTGTAGCAGTGCTCCTCACAGTGATAATAGGAAGTACTATGTCAGCATGTATACATCATCGCTCTCATTACCTTGTGTAGCAGTGCTCCTCACAGTGATAATAGGAAGTACTATGTCAGCATGTATACATCATTGCTCTCCTCATTACCTTGTGTAGCAGTGCTCCTCACAGTGATAATAGGAAGTACTATGTCAGCATGTATACATCGCTCTCATTACCTTGTGTAGCAGTGCTCCTCGCAGTGATAATAGGAAGTACTGTGTCAGCATGTATACATCATCGCTCTCATTACCTTGTGTAGCAGTGCTCCTCACAGTGATAATAGGAAGTACTGTGTCAGCATGTATACGTCATCACTCTCCTCATTACCTTGTGTAACAGTACTCCTCACAGTGATAATAGGAAGTACTATGTCAGCATGTATACGTCATCACTCTCTTGATTACCTTGTGTAACAGTGCTCTTCGCAGTGATAATAGGAAGTACTATGTCAGCATGTATACATCATCACTCTCTTGATTACCTTGTGTAACAGTGCTCCTCACAGTGATAATAGGTAGTACTATGTCAGCATGTATACATCATCACTCTCCTCATTACCTTGTGTAGCAGTGCTCCTCGCAGTGATAATAGGAAGTACTATGTCAGCAAGTATACATCATCACTCTCCTCATTACCTTGTGTAACAGTACTCCTCACAGTGATAATAGGAAGTACTATGTCAGCATGTATACATCATCACTCTCCTCATTACCTTGTGTAGCAGTGCTCCTCGCAGTGATAATAGGAAGTACTATGTCAGCATGTATACATCATCACTCTCCTCATTACCTTGTGTAGCAGTGCTCCTCTCAGTGATAATAGGAAGTACTGTGTCAGCATGTATACCATCATCACGCTCATTACCTTGTGTAGCAGTGCTCCTCACAGTGATAATAGGTAGTACTGTCAGCATGTATACATCATCTCTCCTCATTACCTTGTGTAGCAGTGCTCCTCACAGTGATAATAGGAAGTACTATGTCAGCATGTATACATCATCACTCTCCTCATTACCTTGTGTAGCAGTGCTCCTCACAGTGATAATAGGAAGTACTGTGTCAGCATGTATACATCATCACTCTCCTCATTACCTTGTGTAGCAGTGCTCCTCACAGTGATAATAGGAAGTACTATGTCAGCATGTATACGTCAACACTCTCCTCATTACCTTGTGTAGCAGTGCTCCTCACAGTGATAATAGGTAGTACTGTCAGCATGTATACATCATCACTCTCCTGATTACCTTGTGTAGCAGTGCTCCTCGCAGTGATAATAGGAAGTACTATGTCAGCATGTATACATTATCACTCTCCTGATTACCTTGTGTAGCCGTGCTCCTCGCAGTGATAATAGGAAGTACTATGTCAGCATGTAAACATCATCACTCTCCTCATTACCTTGTGTAACAGTGCTTCTCACAGTGATAATAGGAAGTACTATGTCAGCATGTATACATCATCACTCTCCTCATTACCTTGTGTAGCAGTGCTTCTCACAGTGATAATAGGAAGTACTATGTCAGCATGTATACATCGCTCTCATTATCTTGTGTAGCAGTGCTCCTCACAGTGATAATAGGTAGTACTATGTCAGCATGTAAACATCATCACTCTCCTCATTACCTTGTGTAGCAGTGCTCCTCGCAGTGATAATAGGAAGTACTATGTCAGCATGTATACATCATTGCTCTCCTCATTACCTTGTGTAGCAGTGCTTCTCACAGTGATAATAGGAAGTACTATGTCAGCATGTATACATCGCTCTCATTATCTTGTGTAGCAGTGCTCCTCGCAGTGATAATAGGAAGTACTGTGTCAGCATGTATACGTCATCACTCTCCTCATTACCTTGTGTAGCAGTGCTCCTCGCAGTGATAATAGGAAGTACTGTGTCAGCATGTATACATCATCGCTCTCATTACCTTGTGTAGCAGTGCTCCTCACAGTGATAATAGGAAGTACTGTGTCAGCATGTATACATCGCTCTCATTACCTTGTGTAGCAGTGCTCCTCACAGTGATAATAGGAAGTACTATGTCAGCATGTATACGTCATCACTCTCCTCATTACCTTGTGTAACAGTGCTCCTCACAGTGATAATAGGAAGTACTATGTCAGCATGTATACGTCATCACTCTCCTCATTACCTTGTGTAGCAGTGCTCCTCGCAGTGATAATAGGAAGTACTATGTCAGCATGTATACATCATCACTCTCCTCATTACCTTGTGTAGCAGTGCTCCTCACAGTGATAATAGGAAGTACTATGTCAGCATGTATACGTCATCATTCTCCTCATTACCTTGTGTAGCAGTGCTCCTCGCAGTGATAATAGGAAGTACTGTCAGCATGTATACATCATCACTCTCTTGATTACCTTGTGTAACAGTGCTCCTCGCAGTGATAATAGGAAGTACTGTCAGCATGTATACATCATCACTCTCCTCATTACCTTGTGTAGCAGTGCTCCTCGCAGTGATAATAGGAAGTACTATGTCAGCATGTATACATCGGTCTCATTACCTTGTGTAGCAGTGCTCCTCACAGTGATAATAGGAAGTACTATGTCAGTATGCATACATCATCGCTCTCATTATCTTGTGTAGCAGTGCTCCTCGCAGTGATAATAGGAAGTACTGTGTCAGCATGTATACATCATCGCTCTCATTACCTTGTGTAGCAGTGCTCCTCACAGTGATAATAGGAAGTACTGTGTCAGCTAGTATACATCGCTCTCATTACCTTGTGTAGCAGTGCTCCTCACAGTGATAATAGGAAGTACTGTGTCAGCATGTATACGTCATCACTCTCCTCATTACCTTGTGTAGCAGTGCTCCTCACAGTGATAATAGGAAGTACTATGTCAGCATGTATACGTCATCACTCTCCTCATTACCTTGTGTAGCAGTGCTCCTCGCAGTGATAATAGGAAGTACTATGTCAGCATGTATACATCATCACTCTCTTGATTACCTTGTGTAACAGTGCTCTTCGCAGTGATAATAGGAAGTACTATGTCAGCATGTATACATCATCACTCTCTTGATTACCTTGTGTAACAGTACTCCTCACAGTGATAATAGGAAGTACTATGTCAGCATGTATACATCATCACTCTCCTCATTACCTTGTGTAGCAGTGCTCCTCACAGTGATAATAGGTAGTACTGTCAGCATGTATACATCATCACTCTCCTCATTACCTTGTGTAGCAGTGCTCCTCGCAGTGATAATAGGAAGTACTATGTCAGCATGTATACATCATCACTCTCCTCATTACCTTGTGTAGCAGTGCTCCTCGCAGTGATAATAGGAAGTACTATGTCAGCATGTATACATCATCACTCTCCTGATTACCTTGTGTAGCAGTGCTCCTCACAGTGATAATAGGAAGTACTATGTCAGCATGTATACATCGCTCTCATTACCTTGGGTAGCAGTGCTCCTCACAGTGATAATAGGAAGTACTATGTCAGCATGTATACATCATCACTCTCCTCATTACCTTGTGTAGCCGTGCTCCTCACAGTGATAATAGGAAGTACTATGTCAGCATGTATACATCATTGCTATCCTCATTACCTTGTGTAGCAGTGCTCCTCACAGTGATAATAGGAAGTACTATTTCAGCATGTATACATCGCTCTCATTACCTTGTGTAGCAGTGCTCCTCACAGTGATAATAGGAAGTACTATGTCAGCATGTATACATCATCGCTCTCATTACCTTGTGTAGCAGTGCTCCTCACAGTGATAATAGGAAGTACTATGTCAGCATGTATACATCATTGCTCTCCTCATTACCTTGTGTAGCAGTGCTCCTCACAGTGATAATAGGAAGTACTATGTCAGCATGTATACATCGCTCTCATTACCTTGTGTAGCAGTGCTCCTCGCAGTGATAATAGGAAGTACTGTGTCAGCATGTATACATCATCGCTCTCATTACCTTGTGTAGCAGTGCTCCTCACAGTGATAATAGGAAGTACTGTGTCAGCATGTATACGTCATCACTCTCCTCATTACCTTGTGTAACAGTACTCCTCACAGTGATAATAGGAAGTACTATGTCAGCATGTATACGTCATCACTCTCTTGATTACCTTGTGTAACAGTGCTCTTCGCAGTGATAATAGGAAGTACTATGTCAGCATGTATACATCATCACTCTCTTGATTACCTTGTGTAACAGTGCTCCTCACAGTGATAATAGGTAGTACTATGTCAGCATGTATACATCATCACTCTCCTCATTACCTTGTGTAGCAGTGCTCCTCGCAGTGATAATAGGAAGTACTATGTCAGCAAGTATACATCATCACTCTCCTCATTACCTTGTGTAACAGTACTACTCACAGTGATAATAGGAAGTACTATGTCAGCATGTATACATCATCACTCTCCTCATTACCTTGTGTAGCAGTGCTCCTCGCAGTGATAATAGGAAGTACTATGTCAGCATGTATACATCATCACTCTCCTCATTACCTTGTGTAGCAGTGCTCCTCTCAGTGATAATAGGAAGTACTGTGTCAGCATGTATACCATCATCACGCTCATTACCTTGTGTAGCAGTGCTCCTCACAGTGATAATAGGTAGTACTGTCAGCATGTATACATCATCTCTCCTCATTACCTTGTGTAGCAGTGCTCCTCACAGTGATAATAGGAAGTACTATGTCAGCATGTATACATCATCACTCTCCTCATTACCTTGTGTAGCAGTGCTCCTCACAGTGATAATAGGAAGTACTGTGTCAGCATGTATACATCATCACTCTCCTCATTACCTTGTGTAGCAGTGCTCCTCACAGTGATAATAGGAAGTACTATGTCAGCATGTATACGTCAACACTCTCCTCATTACCTTGTGTAGCAGTGCTCCTCACAGTGATAATAGGTAGTACTGTCAGCATGTATACATCATCACTCTCCTGATTACCTTGTGTAGCAGTGCTCCTCGCAGTGATAATAGGAAGTACTATGTCAGCATGTATACATTATCACTCTCCTGATTACCTTGTGTAGCCGTGCTCCTCGCAGTGATAATAGGAAGTACTATGTCAGCATGTATACATCATCACTCTCCTCATCTTGTGTAGCAGTACTCCTCGCAGTGATAATAGGAAGCACTATGTCACCATGTATACATCATCACTCTCCTGATTACCTTGTGTAGCAGTGCTCCTCGCAGTGATAATAGGAAGTACTATGTCAGCATGTATACATCATCGCTCTCATTACCATGTGTAGCAGTGCTCCTCACAGTGATAATAGGTAGTACTGTCAGCATGTATACATCACTCTCTTCATTACCTTGTGTAGCAGTGCTCCTCGCAGTGATAATAGGAAGTACTGTCAGCATGTATACATCACTCTCCTCATTACCTTGTGTAGCAGTGCTCCTCGCAGTGATAATAGGAAGTACTATGTCAGTATGTATACATCATCGCTCTCATTACCTTGTGTAGCAGTGCTCCTCACAGTGATAATAGGTAGTACTGTCAGCATGTATACATCACTCTCCTCATTACCTTGTGTAGCAGTGCTCCTCGCAGTGATAATTGGAAGTACTATGTCAGCATGTATACATCATCACTCTCCTGATTACCTTGTGTAGCCGTGCTCCTCGCAGTGATAATAGGAAGTACTATGTCAGCATGTATACATCATCACTCTCCTCATCTTGTGTAGCAGTGCTCCTCGCAGTGATAATAGGAAGTACTATGTCAGTATGCATACATCATCACTCTCCTCATTACCTTGTGTAGCAGTGCTCCTCACAGTGATAATAGGAAGTACTGTGTCAGCATGTATACATCATCACTCTCCTCATTACCCTGTGTAGCAGTGCTCCTCACAGTGATAATAGGAAGTACTATGTCAGCATGTATACATTACTCTCATTACCTTGTGTAGCAGTGCTCCTCACAGTGATAATAGGAAGTACTATGCCAGCATGTAAACATTATTGCTCTCATTACCGTGTGTAGCAGTGCTCCTCCCAGTGATAATAGGAAGTACTGTCAGCATGTATACATCATTGCTCTCATTACCTTGTGTAGCAGTGCTCCTCACAGTGATAATAAGAAGTACTGTGTCAGCATGTATACATCATTGCTCTCATTACCGTGTGTAGCAGTGCTCCTCCCAGTGATAATAGGAAGTACTATGCCAGCATGTAAACATCATTACTCTCATTACCGTGTGTAGCAGTGCTCCTCACAGTGATAATAGGAAGTACTGTGTCAGCATGTATACATCATTGCTCACATTACCGTGTGTAGCAGTGCTCCTCACAGTGATAATAGGTAGTACTGTCAGCATGTATACATCACTCTCCTCATTACCTTGTGTAGCAGTGCTCCTCACAGTGATAATAGGAAGTACTGTGTCAGCATGTATACATCATTGCTCTCATTACCGTGTGTAGCAGTGCTCCTCACAGTGATAATAGGTAGTACTGTCAGCATGTATACATCACTCTCCTCATTACCTTGTGTAGCAGTGCTCCTTGCAGTGATAATAGGAAGTACTGTGTCAGCATGTATACATCATTGCTCTCCTCATTACCTTGTGTAGCAGTGCTCCTCGCAGTGATAATAGGAAGTACTATGTCAGCATGTATACATCATCACTCTCATTACCTTGTGTAGCAGTGCTCCTCGCAGTGATAATAGGAAGTACTATGTCAGCATGTATACATCATCACTCTCCTCATTACCTTGTGTAGCAGTGCTCCTCGCAGTGATAATAGGAAGTACTATGTCAGCATGTATACGTCATCACTCTCCTCATTACCTTGTGTAACAGTGCTCTTCGCAGTGATAATAGGAAGTACTATGTCAGCATGTATACATCATCACTCTCTTGATTATCTTGTGTAACAGTGCTCCTCACAGTGATAATAGGTAGTACTATGTCAGCATGTATACATCATCACTCTCCTCATTACCTTGTGTAGCAGTGCTCCTCGCAGTGATAATAGGAAGTACTATGTCAGCATGTATACATCATCACTCTCCTCATTACCTTGTGTAACAGTGCTCCTCACAGTGATAATAGGTAGTACTGTCAACATGTATACATCATCACTCTCCTCATTACCTTGTGTAACAGTACGCCTCACAGTGATAATAGGAAGTACTATGTCAGCATGTATACATCATCACTCTCCTCATTACCTTGTGTAGCAGTGCTCCTCACAGTGATAATAGGAAGTACTGTGTCAGCATGTATACATCATCACTCTCCTCATTACCTTGTGTAACAGTACGCCTCACAGTGATAATAGGAAGTACTATGTCAGCATGTATACATCATCACTCTCCTCATTACCTTGTGTAACAGTGCTCCTCACAGGGATAATAGGAAGTACTGTGTCAGCATGTATACATCATCACTCTCCTCATTACCTTGTGTAGCAGTGCTCCTCGCAGTGATAATAGGAAGTACTATGTCAGCATGTATACGTCAACACTCTCCTCATTACCTTGTGTAGCAGTGCTCCTCACAGTGATAATAGGAAGTACTATGTCAGCATGTATACATCATCACTCTCCTCATTACCTTGTGTAACAGTGCTCCTCACAGTGATAATAGGTAGTACTGTCAGCATGTATACGTCATCACTCTCCTCATTACCTTGTGTAGCAGTGCTCCTCGCAGTGATAATAGGAAGTACTATGTCAGCATGTATACATCATCACTCTCCTCATTACCTTGTGTAGCAGTGCTCCTCACAGTGATAATAGGAAGTACTATGTCAGCATGTATACGTCATCACTCTCCTCATTTCCTTGTGTAACAGTACTCCTCACAGTGATAATAGGTAGTACTGTCAGCATGTATACATTATCACTCTCCTCATTACCTTGTGTAGCAGTGCTCCTCACAGTGATAATAGGAAGTACTATGTCAGCATGTATACGTCATCACTCTCCTCATTACCTTGTGTAGCAGTGCTCCTCGCAGTGATAATAGGAAGTACTATGTCAGCATGTATACGACATCACTCTCCTCATTACCTTGTGTAGCAGTGCTCCTCACAGTGATAATAGGAAGTACTATGTCAGCATGTATACGTCATCACTCTCCTCATTACCTTGTGTAGCAGTGCTCTTCACAGTGATAATAGGAAGTACTATGTCAGCATGTATACCATCATCACTCTCCTCATTACCTTGTGTAGCAGTGCTCCTCGCAGTGATAATAGGAAGTACTGTCAGCAAGTATACATCATCACTCTCCTGATTACCTTGTGTAGCAGTGCTCCTCACAGTGATAATAGGAAGTACTAGGTCAGCATGTATACATCATCACTCTCCTGATTACCTTGTGTAGCAGTGCTCCTCACAGTGATAATAGGAAGTACTAGGTCAGCATGTATACATCATCACCCTCATTACCTTGTGTAGCAGTGCTCTTCACAGTGATAATAGGTAGTACTATGTCAGCATGTATACATCATCACTCTCCTCATTACCTTGTGTAACAGTGCTCCTCACAGTGATAATAGGTAGTACTATGTCAGCATGTATACGTCATCACTCTCCTCATTACCTTGTGTAGCAGTGCTCCTCACAGTGATAATAGGAAGTACTGTCAGCATGTATACATTATCACTCTCCTCATTACCTTGTGTAGCTGTGCTCCTCACAGTGATAATAGGAAGTACTATGTCAGCATGTATACGCCATCACTCTCCTGATTACCTTGTGTAGCAGTGCTCCTCACAGTGATAATAGGAAGTACTATGTCAGCATGTATACGTCATCACTCTCCTGATTACCTTGTGTAGCAGTGCTCCTCACAGTGATAATAGGAAGTACTATGTCAGCATGTATACGTCATCACTCTCCTCATTACCTTGTGTAACAGTACTCCTCACAGTGATAATAGGTAGTACTATGTCAGCACGTATACATCATCACTCTCCTCATTACCTTGTGTAGCAGTGCTCCTCACAGTGATAATAGGTAGTACTGTCAGCATGTACACATCATCACTCTCCTCATTACCTTGTGTAGCAGTGCTCCTCACAGTGATAATAGGAAGTACTATGTCAGCATGTATACATTACTCTCATTACCTTGTGTAGCAGTGCTCCTCACAGTGATAATAGGAAGTACTATGTCAGCATGTATACATCACTCTCCTCATTACCTTGTGTAGCAGTGCTCCTCACAGTGATAATAGGAAGTACTATGTCAGCATATATACGTCATCACTCTCCTCATTACCTTGTGTAACAGTACTCCTCACAGTGATAATAGGTAGTACTATGTCAGCACGTATACATCATCACTCTCCTCATTACCTTGTGTAGCAGTGCTCCTCACAGTGATAATAGGTAGTACTGTCAGCATGTACACATCATCACTCTCCTCATTACCTTGTGTAGCAGTGCTCCTCACAGTGATAATAGGAAGTACTATGTCAGCATGTATACATTACTCTCATTACCTTGTGTAGCAGTGCTCCTCACAGTGATCATAGGAAGTACTATGTCAGCATGTATACATCACTCTCCTCATTACCTTGTGTAGCAGTGCTCCTCACAGTGATAATAGGAAGTACTATGTCAGCATGTATACGTCATCACTCTCCTCATTACCTTGTGTAACAGTACTCCTCACAGTGATAATAGGTAGTACTGTCAGCATGTATACATCATCACTCTCCTCATTACCTTGTGTAGCAGTGCTCCTCACAGTGATAATAGGAAGTACTATGTCAGCATGTATACGTCATCACTCTCCTCATTACCTTGTGTAGCAGTGCTCCTCGCAGTGATAATAGGAAGTACTATGTCAGCATGTATACGTCAACACTCTCCTCATTACCTTGTGTAGCAGTGCTCCTCGCAGTGATAATAGGAAGTACTATGTCAGCATGTATACGTCATCACTCTACTCATTACCTTGTGTAGCAGTGCTCCTCACAGTGATAATAGGAAGTACTATGTCAGCATGTATACGTCATCACTCTCATTACCTTGTGTAACAGTACTCCTCACAGTGATAATAGGTAGTACTGTCAGCATGTATACATCATCACTCTCCTCATTACCTTGTGTAGCAGTGCTCCTCGCAGTGATAATAGGAAGTACTATGTCAGCATGTATACGTCATCACTCTCCTCATTACATTGTGTAGCAGTGCTCCTCGCAGTGATAATAGGAAGTACTATGTCAGCATGTATACGTCAACACTCTCCTCATTACCTTGTGTAGCAGTGCTCCTCACAGTGATAATAGGAAGTACTATGTCAGCATGTATACGTCATCACTCTACTCATTACCTTGTGTAACAGTACTCCTCACAGTGATAATAAGTAGTACTGTCAGCATGTATACATCATCACTCTCCTCATTACCTTGTGTAGCAGTGCTCCTCACAGTGATAATAGGAAGTACTATGTCAGCATGTATACGTCATCACTCTCCTCATTACCTTGTGTAGCAGTGCTCCTCGCAGTGATAATAGGAAGTACTATGTCAGCATGTATACGTCAACACTCTCCTCATTACCTTGTGTAGCAGTGCTCCTCGCAGTGATAATAGGAAGTACTATGTCAGCATGTATACGTCATCACTCTACTCATTACCTTGTGTAGCAGTGCTCCTCACAGTGATAATAGGAAGTACTATGTCAGCATGTATACATCATCACTCTCCTCATTACCTTGTGTAGCAGTGCTCCTCACAGTGATAATAGGAAGTACTATGTCAGCATGTATACGTCATCTCTCTCCTCATTACCTTGTGTAGCAGTGCTCCTCACAGTGATAATAGGAAGTACTATGTCAGCATGTATACGTCAACACTCTCCTCATAACCTTGTGTAGCAGTGCTCCTCGCAGTGATAATAGGAAGTACTATGTCAGCATGTATACGTCATCACTCTCCTCATTACCTTGTGTAGCAGTGCTCCTCACAGTGATAATAGGTAGTACTGTCAGCATGTATACATCATCACTCTCCTCATTACCTTGTGTAGCAGTGCTCCTCACAGTGATAATAGGTAGTACTGTCAGCATGTATACATCATCACTCTCCTCATTACCTTGTGTAGCAGTGCTCCTCGCAGTGATAATAGGAAGTACTGTCAGCATGTATACATCATCACTCTCCTCATTACCTTGTGTAACAGTACTCCTCACAGTGATAATAGGTAGTACTGTCAGCATGTATACATCATCACTCTCCTCATTACCTTGTGTAGCAGTGCTCCTCACAGTGATAATAGGAAGTACTATGTCAGCATGTATACGTCATCACTCTCCTCATTACCTTGTGTAGCAGTGCTCCTCACAGTGATAATAGGTAGTACTGTCAGCATGTATACATCATCACTCTCATTACCTTGTGTAGCAGTGCTCCTCACAGTGATAATAGGTAGTACTGTCAGCATGTATACATCATCACTCTCCTCATTACCTTGTGTAGCAGTGCTCCTCACAGTGATAATAGGTAGTACTGTCAGCATGTATACATAATCACTCTCCTCATTACCTTGTGTAGCAGTGCTCCTCGCAGTGATAATAGGAAGTACTGTCAGCATGTATACATCATCACTCTCTTGATTACCTTGTGTAACAGTACTCCTCACAGTGATAATAGGAAGTACTATGTCAGCATGTATACGTCATCACTCTCCTCATTACCTTGTGTAGCAGTGCTCCTCGCAGTGATAATAGGAAGTACTATGTCAGCATGTATACGTCATCACTCTACTCATTACCTTGTGTAGCAGTGCTCCTCACAGTGATAATAGGAAGTACTATGTCAGCATGTATACGTCATCACTCTACTCATTACCTTGTGTAACAGTACTCCTCACAGTGATAATAGGTAGTACTGTCAGCATGTATACATCATCACTCTCCTCATTACCTTGTGTAGCAGTGCTCCTCACAGTGATAATAGGAAGTACTATGTCAGCATGTATACGTCATCACTCTCCTCATTACCTTGTGTAGCAGTGCTCCTCGCAGTGATAATAGGAAGTACTATGTCAGCATGTATACGTCAACACTCTCCTCATTACCTTGTGTAGCAATGCTCCTCGCAGTGATAATAGGAAGTACTATGTCAGCATGTATACGTCATCACTCTACTCATTACCTTGTGTAACAGTACTCCTCACAGTGATAATAGGTAGTACTGTCAGCATGTATACATCATCACTCTCCTCATTACCTTGTGTAGCAGTGCTCCTCACAGTGATAATAGGAAGTACTATGTCAGCATGTATACGTCATCACTCTCCTCATTACCTTGTGTAGCAGTGCTCCTCGCAGTGATAATAGGAAGTACTATGTCAGCATGTATACGTCAACACTCTCCTCATTACCTTGTGTAGCAGTGCTCCGCGCAGTGATAATAGGAAGTACTATGTCAGCATGTATACATCATCACTCTACTCATTACCTTGTGTAGTAGTGCTCCTCACAGTGATAATAGGAAGTACTATGTCAGCATGTATACATCATCACTCTCCTCATTACCTTGTGTAGCAGTGCTCCTCGCAGTGATAATAGGAAGTACTGTCAGCATGTATACATCATCACTCTCCTGATTACCTTGTGTAGCAGTGCTCCTCGCAGTGATAATAGGAAGTACTGTCAGCATGTATACATCATCACTCTCCTGATTACCTTGTGTAGCAGTGCTCCTCACAGTGATAATAGGAAGTACTATGTCAGCATGTATACATCATCACTCTCCTGATTACCTTGTGTAACAGTGCTCCTCACAGTGATAATAGGTAGTACTGTCAGCATGTATACATCATCACTCTCCTCATTACCTTGTGTAGCAGTGCTCCTCACAGTGATAATAGGAAGTACTATGTCAGCATGTATACATCATCACTCTCCTGATTACCTTGTGTAACAGTGCTCCTCACAGTGATAATAGGTAGTACTGTCAGCATGTATACATCATCACTCTCCTCATTACCTTGTGTAGCAGTGCTCCTCACAGTGATAATAGGAAGTACTATGTCAGCATGTATACATCATCACTCTCCTGATTACCTTGTGTAGCAGTGCTCCTCGCAGTGATAATAGGAAGTACTGTCAGCATGTATACATTATCACTCTCCTGATTACCTTGTGTAGCAGTGCTCCTCGCAGTGATAATAGGAAGTACTGTCAGCATGTATACATCATCACTCTCCTGATTACCTTGTGTAGCAGTGCTCCTCACAGTGATAATAGGAAGTACTATGTCAGCATGTATACATCATCACTCTCCTGATTACCTTGTGTAACAGTGCTCCTCACAGTGATAATAGGAAGTACTGTCAGCATGTATACATCATCACTCTCCTCATTACCTTGTGTAGCAGTGCTCCTCACAGTGATAATAGGAAGTACTATGTCAGCATGTATACATCATCACTCTCCTGATTACCTTGTGTAGCAGTGCTCCTCACAGTGATAATAGGAAGTACTATGTCAGCATGTATACATCATCACTCTCCTCGTTACCTTGTGTAGCAGTGCTCCTCACAGTGATAATAGGAAGTACTATGTCAGCATGTATACATCATCACTCTCCTCATTACCTTGTGTAGCAGTGCTCCTCTCAGTGATAATAGGAAGTACTATGTCAGCATGTATACATCATCACTCTCCTGATTACCTTGTGTAGCCGTGCTCCTCGCAGTGATAATAGGAAGCACTATGTCAGCATGTATACATCATCACTCTCCTCATTACCTTGTGTAGCAGTGCTCCTCACAGTGATAATAGGAAGTACTATGTCAGCATGTATACGTCATCACTCTACTCATTACCTTGTGTAACAGTACTCCTCACAGTGATAATATGTAGTACTGTCAGCATGTATACATCATCACTCTCCTCATTACCTTGTGTAGCAGTGCTCCTCACAGTGATAATAGGAAGTACTATGTCAGCATGTATACGTCATCACTACTCATTACCTTGTGTAACAGTACTCCTCACAGTGATATGTAGTACTGTCAGCATGTATACATCATCACTCTCCTCATTACCTTGTGTAGCAGTGCTCCTCTCAGTGATAATAGGAAGTACTATGTCAGCATGTATACATCATCACTCTCCTGATTACCTTGTGTAGCAGTGCTCCTCGCAGTGATAATAGGAAGTACTGTGTCAGCATGTATACATCATCACTCTCCTGATTACCTTGTGTAGCAGTGCTCCTCACAGTGATAATAGGAAGTACTAGGTCAGCATGTATAAATCATCACTCTCCTGATTACCTTGTGTAGCAGTGCTCCTCACAGTGATAATAGGAAGCACTATGTCAGCATGTATACATCATCTCTCCTAATTACCTTGTGTAGCAGTGCTCCTCGCAGTAATAGGAAGTACTATGTCAGCATGTATACATCATCACTCTCTTAATCTTGTGTAGCAGTGCTCCTCGCAGTGATAATAGGAAGTACTGTCAGCATGTATACATCACTCTCCTCATTACCTTGTGTAGCAGTGCTCCTCGCAGTGATAATAGGAAGTACTGTCAGCATGTATACATCACTCTCCTCATTACCTTGTGTAGCAGTGCTACTCACAGTGATAATAGGAAGTACTATGTCAGCATGTATACATCATCACTCTCCTCATTACCTTGTGTAGCAGTGCTCCTCGCAGTGATAATAGGAAGTACTATGTCAGTATGTATACATCCCTCTCATTACCTTGTGTAGCAGTGCTCCTCGCAGTGATAATAGGAAGTACTATGTCAGTATGTATACATCCCTCTCATTACCTTGTGTAGCAGTGCTCCTCACAGTGATAATAGGAAGTACTATGTCAGCATGTATACATCATCACTCCCCTCAGTACCTTGTGTAGCAGTGCTCCTCGCAGTGATAATAGGAAGTACTATGTCAGCATGTATACATCATCACTCTCATTACCTTGTGTAGCAGTGCTCCTCGCAGTGATAATAGGAAGTACTATGTCAGCATGTATACATCATCACTCTCCTCATTACCTTGTGTAGCAGTGCTCCTCGCAGTGATAATAGGAAGTACTATGTCAGCATGTATACGTCATCACTCTCCTCATTACCTTGTGTAACAGTGCTCTTCGCAGTGATAATAGGAAGTACTATGTCAGCATGTATACATCATCACTCTCTTGATTATCTTGTGTAACAGTGCTCCTCACAGTGATAATAGGTAGTACTATGTCAGCATGTATACATCATCACTCTCCTCATTACCTTGTGTAGCAGTGCTCCTCGCAGTGATAATAGGAAGTACTATGTCAGCATGTATACATCATCACTCTCCTCATTACCTTGTGTAACAGTGCTCCTCACAGTGATAATAGGTAGTACTGTCAACATGTATACATCATCACTCTCCTCATTACCTTGTGTAACAGTACGCCTCACAGTGATAATAGGAAGTACTATGTCAGCATGTATACATCATCACTCTCCTCATTACCTTGTGTAGCAGTGCTCCTCACAGTGATAATAGGAAGTACTGTGTCAGCATGTATACATCATCACTCTCCTCATTACCTTGTGTAACAGTACGCCTCACAGTGATAATAGGAAGTACTATGTCAGCATGTATACATCATCACTCTCCTCATTACCTTGTGTAACAGTGCTCCTCACAGGGATAATAGGAAGTACTGTGTCAGCATGTATACATCATCACTCTCCTCATTACCTTGTGTAGCAGTGCTCCTCGCAGTGATAATAGGAAGTACTATGTCAGCATGTATACGTCAACACTCTCCTCATTACCTTGTGTAGCAGTGCTCCTCACAGTGATAATAGGAAGTACTATGTCAGCATGTATACATCATCACTCTCCTCATTACCTTGTGTAACAGTGCTCCTCACAGTGATAATAGGTAGTACTGTCAGCATGTATACGTCATCACTCTCCTCATTACCTTGTGTAGCAGTGCTCCTCGCAGTGATAATAGGAAGTACTATGTCAGCATGTATACATCATCACTCTCCTCATTACCTTGTGTAGCAGTGCTCCTCACAGTGATAATAGGAAGTACTATGTCAGCATGTATACGTCATCACTCTCCTCATTTCCTTGTGTAACAGTACTCCTCACAGTGATAATAGGTAGTACTGTCAGCATGTATACATTATCACTCTCCTCATTACCTTGTGTAGCAGTGCTCCTCACAGTGATAATAGGAAGTACTATGTCAGCATGTATACGTCATCACTCTCCTCATTACCTTGTGTAGCAGTGCTCCTCGCAGTGATAATAGGAAGTACTATGTCAGCATGTATACGACATCACTCTCCTCATTACCTTGTGTAGCAGTGCTCCTCACAGTGATAATAGGAAGTACTATGTCAGCATGTATACGTCATCACTCTCCTCATTACCTTGTGTAGCAGTGCTCTTCACAGTGATAATAGGAAGTACTATGTCAGCATGTATACCATCATCACTCTCCTCATTACCTTGTGTAGCAGTGCTCCTCGCAGTGATAATAGGAAGTACTGTCAGCAAGTATACATCATCACTCTCCTGATTACCTTGTGTAGCAGTGCTCCTCACAGTGATAATAGGAAGTACTAGGTCAGCATGTATACATCATCACTCTCCTGATTACCTTGTGTAGCAGTGCTCCTCACAGTGATAATAGGAAGTACTAGGTCAGCATGTATACATCATCACCCTCATTACCTTGTGTAGCAGTGCTCTTCACAGTGATAATAGGTAGTACTATGTCAGCATGTATACATCATCACTCTCCTCATTACCTTGTGTAACAGTGCTCCTCACAGTGATAATAGGTAGTACTATGTCAGCATGTATACGTCATCACTCTCCTCATTACCTTGTGTAGCAGTGCTCCTCACAGTGATAATAGGAAGTACTGTCAGCATGTATACATTATCACTCTCCTCATTACCTTGTGTAGCTGTGCTCCTCACAGTGATAATAGGAAGTACTATGTCAGCATGTATACGCCATCACTCTCCTGATTACCTTGTGTAGCAGTGCTCCTCACAGTGATAATAGGAAGTACTATGTCAGCATGTATACGTCATCACTCTCCTGATTACCTTGTGTAGCAGTGCTCCTCACAGTGATAATAGGAAGTACTATGTCAGCATGTATACGTCATCACTCTCCTCATTACCTTGTGTAACAGTACTCCTCACAGTGATAATAGGTAGTACTATGTCAGCACGTATACATCATCACTCTCCTCATTACCTTGTGTAGCAGTGCTCCTCACAGTGATAATAGGTAGTACTGTCAGCATGTACACATCATCACTCTCCTCATTACCTTGTGTAGCAGTGCTCCTCACAGTGATAATAGGAAGTACTATGTCAGCATGTATACATTACTCTCATTACCTTGTGTAGCAGTGCTCCTCACAGTGATAATAGGAAGTACTATGTCAGCATGTATACATCACTCTCCTCATTACCTTGTGTAGCAGTGCTCCTCACAGTGATAATAGGAAGTACTATGTCAGCATATATACGTCATCACTCTCCTCATTACCTTGTGTAACAGTACTCCTCACAGTGATAATAGGTAGTACTATGTCAGCACGTATACATCATCACTCTCCTCATTACCTTGTGTAGCAGTGCTCCTCACAGTGATAATAGGTAGTACTGTCAGCATGTACACATCATCACTCTCCTCATTACCTTGTGTAGCAGTGCTCCTCACAGTGATAATAGGAAGTACTATGTCAGCATGTATACATTACTCTCATTACCTTGTGTAGCAGTGCTCCTCACAGTGATCATAGGAAGTACTATGTCAGCATGTATACATCACTCTCCTCATTACCTTGTGTAGCAGTGCTCCTCACAGTGATAATAGGAAGTACTATGTCAGCATGTATACGTCATCACTCTCCTCATTACCTTGTGTAACAGTACTCCTCACAGTGATAATAGGTAGTACTGTCAGCATGTATACATCATCACTCTCCTCATTACCTTGTGTAGCAGTGCTCCTCACAGTGATAATAGGAAGTACTATGTCAGCATGTATACGTCATCACTCTCCTCATTACCTTGTGTAGCAGTGCTCCTCGCAGTGATAATAGGAAGTACTATGTCAGCATGTATACGTCAACACTCTCCTCATTACCTTGTGTAGCAGTGCTCCTCGCAGTGATAATAGGAAGTACTATGTCAGCATGTATACGTCATCACTCTACTCATTACCTTGTGTAGCAGTGCTCCTCACAGTGATAATAGGAAGTACTATGTCAGCATGTATACGTCATCACTCTCATTACCTTGTGTAACAGTACTCCTCACAGTGATAATAGGTAGTACTGTCAGCATGTATACATCATCACTCTCCTCATTACCTTGTGTAGCAGTGCTCCTCGCAGTGATAATAGGAAGTACTATGTCAGCATGTATACGTCATCACTCTCCTCATTACATTGTGTAGCAGTGCTCCTCGCAGTGATAATAGGAAGTACTATGTCAGCATGTATACGTCAACACTCTCCTCATTACCTTGTGTAGCAGTGCTCCTCACAGTGATAATAGGAAGTACTATGTCAGCATGTATACGTCATCACTCTACTCATTACCTTGTGTAACAGTACTCCTCACAGTGATAATAAGTAGTACTGTCAGCATGTATACATCATCACTCTCCTCATTACCTTGTGTAGCAGTGCTCCTCACAGTGATAATAGGAAGTACTATGTCAGCATGTATACGTCATCACTCTCCTCATTACCTTGTGTAGCAGTGCTCCTCGCAGTGATAATAGGAAGTACTATGTCAGCATGTATACGTCAACACTCTCCTCATTACCTTGTGTAGCAGTGCTCCTCGCAGTGATAATAGGAAGTACTATGTCAGCATGTATACGTCATCACTCTACTCATTACCTTGTGTAGCAGTGCTCCTCACAGTGATAATAGGAAGTACTATGTCAGCATGTATACATCATCACTCTCCTCATTACCTTGTGTAGCAGTGCTCCTCACAGTGATAATAGGAAGTACTATGTCAGCATGTATACGTCATCTCTCTCCTCATTACCTTGTGTAGCAGTGCTCCTCACAGTGATAATAGGAAGTACTATGTCAGCATGTATACGTCAACACTCTCCTCATAACCTTGTGTAGCAGTGCTCCTCGCAGTGATAATAGGAAGTACTATGTCAGCATGTATACGTCATCACTCTCCTCATTACCTTGTGTAGCAGTGCTCCTCACAGTGATAATAGGTAGTACTGTCAGCATGTATACATCATCACTCTCCTCATTACCTTGTGTAGCAGTGCTCCTCACAGTGATAATAGGTAGTACTGTCAGCATGTATACATCATCACTCTCCTCATTACCTTGTGTAGCAGTGCTCCTCGCAGTGATAATAGGAAGTACTGTCAGCATGTATACATCATCACTCTCCTCATTACCTTGTGTAACAGTACTCCTCACAGTGATAATAGGTAGTACTGTCAGCATGTATACATCATCACTCTCCTCATTACCTTGTGTAGCAGTGCTCCTCACAGTGATAATAGGAAGTACTATGTCAGCATGTATACGTCATCACTCTCCTCATTACCTTGTGTAGCAGTGCTCCTCACAGTGATAATAGGTAGTACTGTCAGCATGTATACATCATCACTCTCATTACCTTGTGTAGCAGTGCTCCTCACAGTGATAATAGGTAGTACTGTCAGCATGTATACATCATCACTCTCCTCATTACCTTGTGTAGCAGTGCTCCTCACAGTGATAATAGGTAGTACTGTCAGCATGTATACATAATCACTCTCCTCATTACCTTGTGTAGCAGTGCTCCTCGCAGTGATAATAGGAAGTACTGTCAGCATGTATACATCATCACTCTCTTGATTACCTTGTGTAACAGTACTCCTCACAGTGATAATAGGAAGTACTATGTCAGCATGTATACGTCATCACTCTCCTCATTACCTTGTGTAGCAGTGCTCCTCGCAGTGATAATAGGAAGTACTATGTCAGCATGTATACGTCATCACTCTACTCATTACCTTGTGTAGCAGTGCTCCTCACAGTGATAATAGGAAGTACTATGTCAGCATGTATACGTCATCACTCTACTCATTACCTTGTGTAACAGTACTCCTCACAGTGATAATAGGTAGTACTGTCAGCATGTATACATCATCACTCTCCTCATTACCTTGTGTAGCAGTGCTCCTCACAGTGATAATAGGAAGTACTATGTCAGCATGTATACGTCATCACTCTCCTCATTACCTTGTGTAGCAGTGCTCCTCGCAGTGATAATAGGAAGTACTATGTCAGCATGTATACGTCAACACTCTCCTCATTACCTTGTGTAGCAATGCTCCTCGCAGTGATAATAGGAAGTACTATGTCAGCATGTATACGTCATCACTCTACTCATTACCTTGTGTAACAGTACTCCTCACAGTGATAATAGGTAGTACTGTCAGCATGTATACATCATCACTCTCCTCATTACCTTGTGTAGCAGTGCTCCTCACAGTGATAATAGGAAGTACTATGTCAGCATGTATACGTCATCACTCTCCTCATTACCTTGTGTAGCAGTGCTCCTCGCAGTGATAATAGGAAGTACTATGTCAGCATGTATACGTCAACACTCTCCTCATTACCTTGTGTAGCAGTGCTCCGCGCAGTGATAATAGGAAGTACTATGTCAGCATGTATACATCATCACTCTACTCATTACCTTGTGTAGTAGTGCTCCTCACAGTGATAATAGGAAGTACTATGTCAGCATGTATACATCATCACTCTCCTCATTACCTTGTGTAGCAGTGCTCCTCGCAGTGATAATAGGAAGTACTGTCAGCATGTATACATCATCACTCTCCTGATTACCTTGTGTAGCAGTGCTCCTCGCAGTGATAATAGGAAGTACTGTCAGCATGTATACATCATCACTCTCCTGATTACCTTGTGTAGCAGTGCTCCTCACAGTGATAATAGGAAGTACTATGTCAGCATGTATACATCATCACTCTCCTGATTACCTTGTGTAACAGTGCTCCTCACAGTGATAATAGGTAGTACTGTCAGCATGTATACATCATCACTCTCCTCATTACCTTGTGTAGCAGTGCTCCTCACAGTGATAATAGGAAGTACTATGTCAGCATGTATACATCATCACTCTCCTGATTACCTTGTGTAACAGTGCTCCTCACAGTGATAATAGGTAGTACTGTCAGCATGTATACATCATCACTCTCCTCATTACCTTGTGTAGCAGTGCTCCTCACAGTGATAATAGGAAGTACTATGTCAGCATGTATACATCATCACTCTCCTGATTACCTTGTGTAGCAGTGCTCCTCGCAGTGATAATAGGAAGTACTGTCAGCATGTATACATTATCACTCTCCTGATTACCTTGTGTAGCAGTGCTCCTCGCAGTGATAATAGGAAGTACTGTCAGCATGTATACATCATCACTCTCCTGATTACCTTGTGTAGCAGTGCTCCTCACAGTGATAATAGGAAGTACTATGTCAGCATGTATACATCATCACTCTCCTGATTACCTTGTGTAACAGTGCTCCTCACAGTGATAATAGGAAGTACTGTCAGCATGTATACATCATCACTCTCCTCATTACCTTGTGTAGCAGTGCTCCTCACAGTGATAATAGGAAGTACTATGTCAGCATGTATACATCATCACTCTCCTGATTACCTTGTGTAGCAGTGCTCCTCACAGTGATAATAGGAAGTACTATGTCAGCATGTATACATCATCACTCTCCTCGTTACCTTGTGTAGCAGTGCTCCTCACAGTGATAATAGGAAGTACTATGTCAGCATGTATACATCATCACTCTCCTCATTACCTTGTGTAGCAGTGCTCCTCTCAGTGATAATAGGAAGTACTATGTCAGCATGTATACATCATCACTCTCCTGATTACCTTGTGTAGCCGTGCTCCTCGCAGTGATAATAGGAAGCACTATGTCAGCATGTATACATCATCACTCTCCTCATTACCTTGTGTAGCAGTGCTCCTCACAGTGATAATAGGAAGTACTATGTCAGCATGTATACGTCATCACTCTACTCATTACCTTGTGTAACAGTACTCCTCACAGTGATAATATGTAGTACTGTCAGCATGTATACATCATCACTCTCCTCATTACCTTGTGTAGCAGTGCTCCTCACAGTGATAATAGGAAGTACTATGTCAGCATGTATACGTCATCACTACTCATTACCTTGTGTAACAGTACTCCTCACAGTGATATGTAGTACTGTCAGCATGTATACATCATCACTCTCCTCATTACCTTGTGTAGCAGTGCTCCTCTCAGTGATAATAGGAAGTACTATGTCAGCATGTATACATCATCACTCTCCTGATTACCTTGTGTAGCAGTGCTCCTCGCAGTGATAATAGGAAGTACTGTGTCAGCATGTATACATCATCACTCTCCTGATTACCTTGTGTAGCAGTGCTCCTCACAGTGATAATAGGAAGTACTAGGTCAGCATGTATAAATCATCACTCTCCTGATTACCTTGTGTAGCAGTGCTCCTCACAGTGATAATAGGAAGCACTATGTCAGCATGTATACATCATCTCTCCTAATTACCTTGTGTAGCAGTGCTCCTCGCAGTAATAGGAAGTACTATGTCAGCATGTATACATCATCACTCTCTTAATCTTGTGTAGCAGTGCTCCTCGCAGTGATAATAGGAAGTACTGTCAGCATGTATACATCACTCTCCTCATTACCTTGTGTAGCAGTGCTCCTCGCAGTGATAATAGGAAGTACTGTCAGCATGTATACATCACTCTCCTCATTACCTTGTGTAGCAGTGCTACTCACAGTGATAATAGGAAGTACTATGTCAGCATGTATACATCATCACTCTCCTCATTACCTTGTGTAGCAGTGCTCCTCGCAGTGATAATAGGAAGTACTATGTCAGTATGTATACATCCCTCTCATTACCTTGTGTAGCAGTGCTCCTCGCAGTGATAATAGGAAGTACTATGTCAGTATGTATACATCCCTCTCATTACCTTGTGTAGCAGTGCTCCTCACAGTGATAATAGGAAGTACTATGTCAGCATGTATACATCATCACTCCCCTCAGTACCTTGTGTAGCAGTGCTCCTCGCAGTGATAATAGGAAGTACTATGTCAGCATGTATACATCATCACTCCCCTCATTACCTTGTGTAGCAGTGCTCCTCGCAGTGATAATAGGAAGTACTATGTCAGTATGTATACATCCCTCTCATTACCTTGTGAAGCAGTGCTCCTCGCAGTGATAATAGGAAGTACTATGTCAGTATGTATACATCCCTCTCATTACCTTGTGTAGCAGTGCTCCTCACAGTGATAATAGGAAGTACTATGTCAGCATGTATACATCATCACTCCCCTCAGTACCTTGTGTAGCAGTGCTCCTCGCAGTGATAATAGGAAGTACTATGTCAGCATGTATACATCATCACTCTCCTCATTACCTTGTGTAGCAGTGCTCCTCGCAGTGATAATAGGAAGTACTATGTCAGCATGTATACATCATCACTCCCCTCAGTACCTTGTGTAGCAGTGCTCCTCGCAGTGATAATAGGAAGTACTATGTCAGCATGTATACATCATCACTCCCCTCATTACCTTGTGTAGCAGTGCTCCTCGCAGTGATAATAGGAAGTACTATGTCAGTATGTATACATCCCTCTCATTACCTTGTGTAGCAGTGCTCCTCGCAGTGATAATAGGAAGTACTATGTCAGTATGTATACATCCCTCTCATTACCTTGTGTAGCAGTGCTCCTCGCAGTGATAATAGGAAGTACTATGTCAGTATGTATACATCCCTCTCATTACCTTGTGTAGCAGTGCTCCTCACAGTGATAATAGGAAGTACTATGTCAGCATGTATACATCATCACTCCCCTCAGTACCTTGTGTAGCAGTGCTCCTCGCAGTGATAATAGGAAGTACTATGTCAGCATGTATACATCATCACTCCCCTCATTACCTTGTGTAGCAGTGCTCCTCGCAGTGATAATAGGAAGTACTATGTCAGTATGTATACATCCCTCTCATTACCTTGTGTAGCAGTGCTCCTCGCAGTGATAATAGGAAGTACTATGTCAGTATGTATACATCCCTCTCATTACCTTGTGTAGCAGTGCTCCTCGCAGTGATAATAGGAAGTACTATGTCAGTATGTATACATCCCTCTCATTACCTTGTGTAGCAGTGCTCCTCGCAGTGATAATAGGAAGTACTATGTCAGTATGTATACATCCCTCTCATTACCTTGTGTAGCAGTGCTCCTCACAGTGATAATAGGAAGTACTATGTCAGCATGTATACATCATCACTCCCCTCAGTACCTTGTGTAGCAGTGCTCCTCGCAGTGATAATAGGAAGTATTATGTCAGCATGTATACATCATCACTCCCCTCATTACCTTGTGTAGCAGTGCTCCTCGCAGTGATAATAGGAAGTACTATGTCAGTATGTATACATCCCTCTCATTACCTTGTGTAGCAGTGCTCCTCGCAGTGATAATAGGAAGTACTATGTCAGTATGTATACATCCCTCTCATTACCTTGTGTAGCAGTGCTCCTCACAGTGATAATAGGAAGTACTATGTCAGCATGTATACATCATCACTCCCCTCAGTACCTTGTGTAACAGTGCTCCTCACAGTGATAATAGGAAGTACTATGTCAGCATGTATACATCATCACTCTCCTCATTACCTTGTGTAGCAGTGCTCCTCGCAGTGATAATAGGAAGTACTATGTCAGTATGTATACATCCCTCTCATTACCTTGTGTAGCAGTGCTCCTCGCAGTGATAATAGGAAGTACTATGTCAGCATGTATACATCACCCTCCTCATTACCTTGTGTAGCAGTGCTCCTCACAGTGATAATAGGAAGTACTATGTCAGCATGTATACATCCCTCTCATTACCTTGTGTAGCAGTGCTCCTCGCAGTGGTAATAGGAAGTACTATGTCAGTATGTATACATCATCACTCTCCTCATTACCTTGTGTAGCAGTGCTCCTCGCAGTGACTGTAGAATAAGCCTCTTAATTTTAAAAACTTTCTGCATGATGGGTGTTCAGGATAAAAATATATCCAATATGTACTTATTTCTTATTTATATAGCACACACAGTGGGAGAATTCAATTGCAAGCACGAAATTAAAAAATACCTTGCGCCAAAATGAATCCCCCCCATATTCTGCTGCGCCGTAGAGAAAAAATGTCAGTCATTCACATCAGCTCCTGCCTCCGTGGAGCTGACAATCTATATTCTCTATCACATGGGCGGGCAGGCAGGCACACAGATCCAATTAACCTACCAGTACGGTTTTGGCGTGTGGGAGAAAACCTGGGCACCCATAAGAAACCCACACACAGACACAAGTAAAAACATACAAAGTCTACACTGATTGGCCATGGGTGGAAATGGAACAGAGCTGTAAGGCAGTAATGCTAAACACTACGCCAACCATGCTGTTTATATGTGTATTCCTATTTCTGTCAATATTTAGCAATATCTGTAGTGTGTTCAGCCTGCAGTTACTATCTCATTACTCTGGACACTACGGGCACCACAGGCCGGAGTCTGAGGGGACGAACGTAATAACAACCTCAGGATTTCTATGAATGAAGAGATTACAGGAGCACAGGTCTCTCTTGGACACAAGTGATTGGCGCAATGGAAATCAGCCTGGCGCCAGGATAACGTGCGATGCCGCAGCCCCTCACCGGTACAGTGTATGTAAGTCTGGGATTAGCAGGTGTTAGGGCAGAGGTTGGGTAGTGCGACGCTCCCAGCACTGAGACACAGGGGCGTAGTGCGACGCTCCCAGCACTGAGACACAGGGGCGTAGTGCGACGCTCCCAGCACTGAGACACAGGGGCATAGTGCGACGCTCCCAGCACTGTGACACTGGGGCGTAGTGCGACGCTCCCAGCACTGAGACACTGGGGCGTAGTGCGACCCTCCCAGCACTGTGACACTGGGGCTTAGTGCGACGCTCCCAGCACTGTGACACTGGGGCGTAGTGCGACGCTCCCAGCACTGAGACACTGGGGCGTAGTGCGACGCTCCCAGCACTGAGACACAGGGGCATAGTGCGACGCTCCCAGCACTGTGACACAGGGGAGTAGTGCGACGCTCCCAGCACTGTGACATAGGGGCATAGTGCGACGCTCCCTGCACTGTGACACAGGGGCGTAGTGCGACGCTCCCAGCACTGTGACACAGGGGCGTAGTGCGACGCTCCCAGCACTGTGACACTGGGGCATAGTGCGACCCTCCCAGCACTGTGACACTGGGGCGTAGTGCGACGCTCCCAGCACTGAGACACAGGGGCATAGTGCGACCCTCCCAGCACTGTGACACTGGGGCGTAGTGCGACGCTCCCAGCACTGTGACACTGGGGCGTAGTGCGACGCTCCCAGCACTGAGACACTGGGGCGTAGTGCGACGCTCCCAGCACTGAGACACAGGGTCATAGTGCGACGCTCCCAGCACTGTGACATAGGGGCATAGTGCGACGCTCCCTGCACTGTGACACAGGGGAGTAGTGCGACCCTCCCAGCACTGTGACACTGGGGAGTAGTGCGACCCTCCCAGCACTGTGACACTGGGGAGTAGTGCGACGCTCCCAGCACTGTGACATAGGGGCATAGTGCGACGCTCCCAGCACTGTGACACTGGGGCATAGTGCGACGCTCCCAGCACTGTGACACAGGGGAGTAGTGCGACGCTCCCAGCACTGTGACATAGGGGCATAGTGCGACGCTCCCTGCACTGTGACACAGGGGAGTAGTGCGACCCTCCCAGCACTGTGACACTGGGGAGTAGTGCGACGCTCCCTGCACTGTGACACAGGGGAGTAGTGCGACGCTCCCAGCACTGTGACACAGGGGAGTAGTGCGACCCTCCCAGCACTGTGACACTGGGGAGTAGTGCGACGCTCCCAGCACTGTGACATAGGGGCATAGTGCGACGCTCCCAGCACTGTGACACTGGGGCGTAGTGCGACGCTCCCAGCACTGTGACACAGGGGAGTAGTGCGACGCTCCCAGCACTGTGACACTGGGGAGTAGTGCGACCCTCCCGGCACTGAGACACAGGGGCATAGTGCGACGCTCCCAGCACTGAGACACAGGGGCATAGTGCGACGCTCCCAGCACTGTGACACAGGGGAGTAGTGCGACCCTCCCAGCACTGTGACACTGGGGCATAGTGCGACGCTCCCAGCACTGTGACACTGGGGCATAGTGCGACGCTCCCAGCACTGTGACACAGGGGCATAGTGCGACGCTCCCAGCACTGTGACATAGGGGCATAGTGCGACGCTCCCAGCACTGTGACACAGGGGCATAGTGCGACGCTCCCAGCACTGAGACACAGGGGCGTAGTGCGACGCTCCCAGCACTGAGACACAGGGGCGTAGTGCGACGCTCCCAGCACTGTGACACAGGGGCGTAGTGCGACGCTCCCAGCACTGTGACACTGGGGCGTAGTGCGACGCTCCCAGCACTGTGACACTGGGGCATAGTGCGACGCTCCCAGCACTGTGACACTGGGGCATAGTGCGACGCTCCCAGCACTGTGACATAGGGGAGTAGTGCGACGCTCCCAGCACTGAGACACAGGGGCATAGTGCGACGCTTCCAGCACTGTGACACTGGGGAGTAGTGCGACGCTCCCAGCACTGTGACACAGGGGCGTAGTGCGACCCTCCCAGCACTGTGTCACAGGGGCGTAGTGCGACCCTCCCAGCACTGTGACACAGGGGCGTAGTGCGACCCTCCCAGCACTGTGACACAGGGGCGTAGTGCGACGCTCCCAGCACTGTGACATAGGGGCGTAGTGCAGACGCTCCCAGCACTGTGATATAGGGGCGTAGTGCAGACGCTCCCAGCACTGTGACATAGGGGCGTAGTGCAGACGCTCCCCGCACTGTGACATAGGGGTGTAGTGCAGACATCCCAGCACTGTGACATAGGGGTGTAGTGCAGACATCCCAGCACTGTGACATAGGGGCGAAGTGCAGACATCCCAGCACTGTGACACAGGGGAGTAGTGCAGACATCCCAGCACTGTGACACAGGGGAGTAGTGCAGACATCCCAGCACTGTGTCACAGGGGCGTAGTGCAGACATCCCAGTACTGTGACATAGGGGAGTAGTGCAGACATCCCAGCACTGTGACATAGGGGCGAAGTGCAGACATCCCAGCACTGTGACATAGGGGAGTAGTGCAGACGCTCCCAGCACTGTGACACAGGGGAGTAGTGAAGACATCCCAGCACTGTGACATAGGGGCGAAGTGCAGACATCCCAGCACTGTGACATAGGGGCGAAGTGCAGACATCCCAGCACTGTGACACAGGGGAGTAGTGCAGACATCCCAGCACTGTGTCACAGGGGCGTAGTGCAGACATCCCAGCACTGTGACATAGGGGAGTAGTGCAGACATCCCAGCACTGTGACATAGGGGCGAAGTGCAGACATCCCAGCACTGTGACATAGGGGAGTAGTGCAGACGCTCCCAGCACTGTGACACAGGGGAGTAGTGAAGACTTCCCAGCACTGTGACATAGGGGAGTAGTGCAGACGCTCCCAGCACTGTGACACAGGGGAGTAGTGAAGACATCCCAGCACTGTGACATAGGGGCGAAGTGCAGACATCCCAGCACTGTGACATAGGGGCGAAGTGCAGACATCCCAGCACTGTGACACAGGGGAGTAGTGCAGACATCCCAGCACTGTGACATAGGGGAGTAGTGCAGACATCCCAGCACTGTGACACAGGGGAGTAGTGCAGACATCCCAGCACTGTGACACAGGGGAGTAGTCCAGACATCCCAGCACTGTGACATAGGGGTGTAGTGCAGACATCCCAGCACTGTGTCACAGGGGCGTAGTGCAGACATCCCAGCACTGTGACATAGAGGCGAAGTGCAGACATCCCAGCACTGTGACATAGGGGCGAAGTGCAGACATCCCAGCACTGTGACATAGGGGCGAAGTGCAGACATCCCAGCACTGTGACATAGGGGAGTAGTGCAGACATCCCAGCACTGTGACATAGGGGAGTAGTGCAGACATCCCAGCACTGTGACATAGGGGAGTAGTGCAGACATCCTAGCACTGTGACATAGGGGCGTAGTGCAGACATCCCAGCACTGTGACATAGGGGAGTAGTGCAGACATCCAAGCACTGTGACATAGGGGCGAAGTGCAGACATCCCAGCACTGTGACATAGGGGAGTAGTGCAGTCGCTCCCAGCACTGTGACATAGGGGAGTAGTGCAGACATCCCAGCACTGTGACATAGGGGAGTAGTGCAGACATCCCAGCACTGTGACATAGGGGCGTAGTGCAGACATCCCAGCACTGTGACATAGAGGAGTAGTGCAGACATCCCAGCACTGTGACATAGGGGCGAAGTGCAGACATCCCAGCACTGTGACATAGGGGAGTAGTGCAGACATCCCAGCACTGTGACATAGGGGAGTAGTGCAGACATCCCAGCACTGTGACATAGGGGCGAAGTGCAGACATCCCAGCACTGTGACATAGGGGAGTAGTGCAGACATCCCAGCACTGTGACATAGGGGAGTAGTGCAGACATCCCAGCACTGTGACATAGGGGCGAAGTGCAGACATCCCAGCACTGTGACATAGGGGCGTAGTGCAGACATCCCAGCACTGTGACATAGGGGCGTAGTGCAGACATCCCAGCACTGTGACATAGGGGCGTAGTGCAGACATCCCAGCACTGTGACATAGGGGCGTAGTGCAGACATCCCAGCACTGTGACATAGGGGAGTAGTGCAGACATCCCAGCACTGTGACATAGGAGCATAGTGCAGACATCCCAGCACTGTGACATAGGGGAGTAGTGCAGACATCCCAGAACTGTAACATATGGGCGTAGTGCGACGCTCCCAGCACTGTGACATAGGGGTGTAGTGCGACGCTCCCAGCACTGTGTCATAGGGGCGTAGTGCAGACATCCCAGCACTGTGATATATGGGCGTAGTGCGACGCTCCCAGCACTGTGACATAGGGGCGTAGTGCAGACGCTCCCAGCACTGTGACATAGGGGCGTAGTGCAGACGCTCCCAGCACTGTGACATAGGGGCGTAGTGCAGACGCTCCCAGCACTGTGACACAGGGGCGTAGTGCGACGCTCCCAGCACTGTGACACAGGGGCGTAGTGCGACGCTCCCAGCACTGTGACACAGGGGCGTAGTGCGACGCTCCCAGCACTGTGACATAGGGGCGTAGTGCGACACTCCCAGCACTGTGACATAGGGGCATAGTGCAGACATCCCAGCACTGTGACATAGGGGAGTAGTGCAGACATCCCAGAACTGTAACATATGGGCGTAGTGCGACGCTCCCAGCACTGTGACATAGGGGTGTAGTGCGACGCTCCCAGCACTGTGTCATAGGGGCGTAGTGCAGACATCCCAGCACTGTGATATATGGGCGTAGTGCGACGCTCCCAGCACTGTGACACAGGGGCGTAGTGCGACGCTCCCAGCACTGTGACACAGGGGCGTAGTGCGACGCTCCCAGCACTGTGACACAGGGGCGTAGTGCGACGCTCCCAGCACTGTGACACAGGGGCGTAGTGCGACGCTCCCAGCACTGTGACACAGGGGCGTAGTGCGACGCTCCCAGCACTGTGACACTGGGGCGTAGTGCGACGCTCCCAGCACTGTGACATAGGGGCGTAGTGCGACACTCCCAGCACTGTGACATAGGGGCATAGTGCAGACATCCCAGCACTGTGACATAGGGGCGTAGTGCAGACATCCCAGCACTGTGACATAGGGGCGTAGTGCGACACTCCCAACACTGTGACATAGGGGCATAGTGCAGACATCCCAGCACTGTGACATAGGAGCATAGTGCAGACATCCCAGCACTGTGACATAGGGGCATAGTGCAGACATCCCAACACTGTGACATAGGGGCATAGTGCAGACATCCCAGCACTGTGACATAGGGGCGTAGTGCAGACATCCCAGCACTGTGACACGGGGGCGTAGTGCGACGCTCCCTGCATTCACCCAGGCCACATCAGAACAATAGAAGCCCTGGACCCACAAACACCCACCAAATGCTGCTGCCGCCTGTACCCCCTCCTTCTGCTGCCCCCACCCATTCCATAGTCTAGGAATCGGGACTGTCCCACTGACACGCAGGCCGCTGGGAGGCATGAGGTGGCTAGAGGCGTGCCCTGGGGCAGGAACTTGTGGTGCACAGGCAGAAATAACAGCCGGATCCTGTGTGGACAGTTCGGGGTTACTAAAGTTTCTAAAAATGAAAAGTGGTGCAGTTGCCCATAGCAACCAGAGTCTGTCATTTCTCTATTGCATCCTAGAAAATGACAGACAGTATCGGATTGGTTGCTATGGGTAACATCACCACTCTTCAGTTTTAGAAGCTTTAGTAAATACACCCCTTAGAAGCCAGATGTCATCACCTACCTATGATCAGTAGCAGGTAGATGACCAATGGACAAGGGGCAGGAGAAGTGTATTGTGTACTTTATGTATGTCATACGTGTTTTCCCTTCTATGTGAGTACCGAAAACAAATTCCTAGTATACATGTATATACCTGGCCCCCACTATTACCGCACAAAGCCCCCAAAATAACAGGTCTCATAGAAACAATTCCACATTTTATTAAGTTTCTTTCATTTGCGTTTCTATGAAAACTTTAAAAAAGGAGAATATATATTTTACAGAGAAGATGGCAGACAGTGAGAATGGCGCCACTGCGGCAGTCCCGGCGACACTACGAGGGGCACCAGATGTTCCCGTGAGAGTCCGGAGCGTTGACGTATGGAATGTTCCACACCCAGGGTCTGTCTGGAAGGAAGCACAGGGGTTACTCAGCGCAGGCTGCGGAGATGACCGGGGGCTAGATGTCTGGAAGGAAGCGCAGGGGTTACTCAGCGCAGGCTGCGGAGATGACCGGAGGCTGGATGTCTGGAAGGAAGCACAGGGGTTACTCAGCGCAGGCTGCGGAGATGACCGGGGGCTGGATGTGTGGAAGGAAGCACAGGGGTTACTCAGCGCAGGCTGCGGAGATGACCAGGGGCTGGATGTGTGGAAGGAAGCACAGGGGTTACTCATCGCAGGCTGCGGAGATGACCGGGGGCTGGATGTCTGGAAGGAAGCGCAGGGGTTACTCAGCGCAGGCTGCGGAGATGACCGGGGGCTGGATGTCTGGAAGGAAGCGCAGGGGTTACTCAGCGCAGGCTGCGGAGATGACCGGGGGCTGGATGTGTGGAAGGAAGCACAGGGGTTACTCAGCGCAGGCTGCGGAGATGACCGGAGGCTGGATGTCTGGAAGGAAGCACAGGGGTTACTCAGCGCAGGCTGCGGAGATGACCGGGGGCTGGATGTCTGGAAGGAAGCACAGGGGTTACTCAGCGCAGGCTGCGGAGATGACCGGGGGCTGGATGTGTGGAAGGAAGCGCAGGGGTTACTCAGCGCAGGCTGCGGAGATGACCGGGGGCTGGAAGGAAGCGCAGGGGTTACTCAGCGCAGGCTGCGGAGATGACCGGGGGCTGGATGTCTGGAAGGAAGCGCAGGGGTTACTCAGCGCAGGCTGCGGAGATGACCGGGGGCTGGATGTGTGGAAGGAAGCACAGGGGTTACTCAGCGCAGGCTGCGGAGATGACCGGGGGCTGGATGTGTGGAAGGAAGCGCATGGGTTACTCAGCGCAGGCTGCGGAGATGACCGGGGGCTGGATGTGTGGAAGGAAGCACAGGGGTTACTCAGCGCAGGCTGCGGAGATGACCGGGGGCTGGATGTGTGGAAGGAAGCACAGGGGTTACTCAGCGCAGGCTGCGGAGATGACCGGGGGCTGGAAGGAAGCGCAGGGGTTACTCAGCGCAGGCTGCGGAGATGACCGGGGGCTGGATGTGTGGAAGGAAGCACAGGGGTTACTCAGCGCAGGCTGCGGAGATGACCGGAGGCTGGATGTGTGGAAGGAAGCACAGGGGTTACTCAGCGCAGGCTGCGGAGATGACCGGGGGCTGGATGTGTGGAAGGAAGCACAGGGGTTACTCAGCGCAGGCTGCGGGGATGACCGGGGGCTGGATGTGTGGAAGGAAGCACAGGGGTTACTCAGCGCAGGCTGCGGGGATGACCGGGGGCTGGATGTCTGGAAGGAAGCGCAGGGGTTACTCAGCGCAGGCTGCGGAGATGACCGGGGCTGGATGTGTGGAAGGAAGCGCAGGGGTTACTCAGCGCAGGCTGCGGAGATGACCGGGGGCTGGATGTGTGGAAGGAAGCACAGGGGTTACTCAGCGCAGGCTGCGGAGATGACCGGGGGCTGGATGTCTGGAAGGAAGCGCAGGGGTTACTCAGCGCAGGCTGCGGAGATGACCGGGGGCTGGAAGGAAGCACAGGGGTTACTCAGCGCAGGCTGCGGAGATGACCGGGGCTGGATGTCTGGAAGGAAGCGCAGGGGTTACTCAGCGCAGGTTGCGGAGATGACCGGGGGCTGGATGTGTGGAAGGAAGCGCAGGGGTTACTCAGCGCAGGCTGCGGAGATGACCGGGGGCTGGAAGGAAGCACAGGGGTTACTCAGCGCAGGAGATGACCGGGGGCTGGAAGGAAGCGCAGGGGTTACTCAGCGCAGGAGATGACTGGGGGCTGGTTGCCTGGTGAACGCACTGATGAAGATAAAAGGAGCTTAGATGGCGGAGGGGGTGGATGTAAACAACACACACAGAGACGCTTGTATGAATAAATGGGAGGATGAGCGGTGTGCAGCTGTGAGACGGGGGATTACTGCCACTTAGCACACTGCCGCCACTGCGCCTAGCACTACATAACACTGATTAAATGCATGTCTATGGGAAAGTTATTGTAGTAGCCCAGACCATACATTACCATGGGTCTTCAGCCTGTGTCCCTTTAGCTGTTGTGGAACTACATATCCCAGCATGCCCTGCCACCGTTTGCTATTAAGGCATCTTAAAACTGAGACAGGGCATGCTGGGATGTGTAGTTCCGCAGCAGCTGGAGGGCCGCAGGTTGAAGACTCTTGCAGTCACACACGCCGGCTGCCGCAGTTCCTACCAAAAGGCCAGTACAGGTCCATCTTCCAATGGAGATCCCGGAATACAAACGGCATCAGACTGTCAATCTGCGCAGTACGGGGCTGGCTGTCGCGCAGAAACCGAACACCGTTACTTGGCAGCATGCACCGCTGCAGCACAGAGACCTGAATCAGGCCCTGTATGTGTTACAGTCTACATGGGTTCTAGGACTATAGGTTGTTTCACTGCTAAGCCGCTGCCTGGAGAGAAATAATTCTACATAACATCAGCCCCGAGTGCTCCTTCCAGAGAGGAGATTCACCCTCCGCATATTATTACAGCACACTGGATATTCATTGTTATATACAAAGGCCACCTGTCAGTGTGGGGGATGACTGTATCTGCACCTATCACCTACCTCCTGGTGCCCAGACCCTTAACCGGACGCCTGCAGGGTAACAAGAAGGAGGACTACTGAACGTGGGATACATACACCACATCTACTGTATTACAGTCATGGTCACTCATCTGCTGCAGTCAGACATAAGAGCGGAGGAATCAGAGAGACAGTCAGCGCTGCCACCTCACAAACCAAAGCTCATGAGTCGCCCTGTTCTGCAGAACTCTTATAGGAAAAGTCTACAATACAGCCCCAGCAACAGACTGGAAAACTCACTCATCCTCCACCGGTGTGTGCAATGTACTATAGTGCATATACAGGAGCCCCCCTTACTGGCTCATACCCCTGATCCTCTCACTGACAATGCAACCCCCAGGGATAAACAGCCCCAGGCAGAAGCCAGTAACGCTATCAGTAATAAGTATTGGTGATCTCCTCATACACCTAGTGTCTA
Source organism: Pseudophryne corroboree (assembly GCF_028390025.1). NCBI lineage: Eukaryota > Metazoa > Chordata > Amphibia > Anura > Myobatrachidae > Pseudophryne > Pseudophryne corroboree. The sequence goes on along the minus strand of NC_086455.1, from coordinate 174,699,177 downwards.
TACGCCATACAGTGCGGGACGCATCCTATCCACACTGCACCACTGACACTGGGCGGTGACTACAATTAGTATAAATATGTACAAAGTGGCAGATGTAGCACAACGTAGCACTTTGCCTACAATTCAGACTCAATCTCGCACAGATATACAATATAGTGTTGTATCTATGTGTATAAGACGCACACTTTGACTGAGAAAGATGCTCAGTGCACCTGACTCCCCCCTTACACCCCCCCCCCCCCCCGATAGCAGTCGAGTTCAGAGAGGCACAACTAAAGCCACAATGTAAAAGGACACGTCTGCAGCAGCTGGAAGCGTTGTGTACATGCACAGTTGCTATGATTTGTGATACCGTCCACACAGCAGACTTGCATGCAATTCGGAACCAAATCCACAGTTATAAATGACTTTTAGAACAGTGGGTGGTCAGCCGTAGCCCCTCACAAATCTGTAAGGCAATGCCCCGCTGGAATACAAGTTAGAGAGTCTGGGTCAGGGTTACTGTGACATCACTGGCCCCGCCCCCTGTGTATGAGACCACCAATCCACACTGCGCGTTTCTGTGCTGTCACTCACACTCTCTCCCTCCAGTAATGGCAGGTGCTGCGTCACAGTTCTGTACTGAGCTCAGTAACACACCACCAGTAATGACAGGTGCTGCGTCACAGTTCTGTACTGAGCTCAGTAACACCACCAGTAATGGCAGGTGCTGCGTCACAGTCTTGTACTGAGCTCAGTAACACACCACCAGTAATGACAGGTGCTACGTCACAGTTCTGTACTGAGCTCAGTAACACACCACCAGTAATGACAGGTGCTGCGTCACAGTACTGTACTGAGCTCAGTAACACACCACCAGTAATGGCAGGTGCTGCGTCACAGTCTTGTACTGAGCTCAGTAACACACCACCAGTAATGACAGGTGCTGCGTCACAGTTCTGTACTGAGCTCAGTAACACCACCAGTAATGGCAGGTGCTGCGTCACAGTCTTGTACTGAGCTCAGTAACACACCACCAGTAATGGTAGGTGCTGCGTCACAGTACTGTACTGAGCTCAGTAACACACCACCAGTAATGGCAGGTGCTGCGTCACAGTCTTGTACTGAGCTCAGTAACACACCACCAGTAATGGCAGGTGCTGCGTCACAGTACTGTACTGAGCTCAGTAACACACCACCAGTAATGACAGGTGCTGCGTCACAGTACTGTACTGAGCTCAGTAACACACCACCAGTAATGGTAGGTGCTGCGTCACAGTACTGTACTGAGCTCAGTAACACACCACCAGTAATGGCAGGTGCTGCGTCACAGTCTTGTACTGAGCTCAGTAACACACCACCAGTAATGGCAGGTGCTGCGTCACAGTACTGTACTGAGCTCTGTAACACACCACCAGTAATGACAGGTGCTGCGTCACAGTACTGTACTGAGGTCAGTAACACACCACCAGTAATGGTAGGTGCTGCGTCACATTACTGTACTGAGCTCAGTAACACCACCAGTAATGGCAGGTGCTGCATCACAGTACTGTACTGAGCTCAGTAACACACCACCAGTAATGGCAGGTGCTGCATCACAGTACTGTACTGAGCTCAGTAACACACCACCAGTAATGGCAGGTGCTGCGTCACAGTCTTGTACTGACCTCAGTAACACACCACAAGTAATGGCAGGTGCTGCATCACAGTATTGTACTGAGCTCAGTAACACACCACCAGTAATGGCAGGTGCTGCGTCACAGTACTGTACTGACCTCAGTAACACACCACCAGTAATGGCAGGTGCTGCATCACAGTATTGTACTGAGCTCAGTAACACACCACCAGTAATGGCAGGTGCTGCATCACAGTATTGTACTGAGCTCAGTAACACACCACCAGTAATGGCAGGTGCTGCGTCACAGTACTGTACTGAGCTCAGTAACACACCACCAGTAATGGCAGGTGCTGCATCACAGTATTGTACTGAGCTCAGTAACACACCACCAGTAATGGCAGGTGCTGCATCACAGTATTGTACTGAGCTCAGTAACACACCACCAGTAATGGCAGGTGCTGCGTCACAGTCTTGTACTGACCTCAGTAACACACCACCAGTAATGGCAGGTGCTGCGTCACAGTACTGTACTGACCTCAGTAACACACCACCAGTAATGGCAGGTGCTGCATCACAGTATTGTACTGAGCTCAGTAACACACCACCAGTAATGGCAGGTGCTGCATCACAGTATTGTACTGAGCTCAGTAACACACCACAAGTAATGGCAGGTGCTGCATCACAGTATTGTACTGAGCTCAGTAACACACCACCAGTAATGGCAGGTGCTGCATCACAGTATTTTACGGAGCTCAGTAACACACCACCAGTAATGCCAGGTGCTGCACCACAGTATTGTACTGAGCTCAGTAACACACCACCAGTAATGGCAGGTTCTGCATCACAGTCTTGTACTGAGCTCAGTAACACACCACCAGTAATGGCAGGTGCTGCATCACAGTATTTTACGGAGCTCAGTAACACACCACCAGTAATGGCAGGTGCTGCATCAGAGTATTTTACCGAGCTCAGTAACACACCACCAGTAATGGCAGGTGCTGCATCACAGTATTTTACTGAGCTCAGTAACACACCACCAGTAATGCCAGGTGCTGCATCACAGTATTTTACTGAGCTCAGTAACACACCACCAGTAATGGCAGGTGCTGCATCACAGTATTTTACTGAGCTCAGTAACACACCACCAGTAATGGCAGGTGCTGCATCAGAGTATTTTACTGAGCTCAGTAACACACCACCAGTAATGGCAGGTGCTGCATCAGAGTATTTTACTGAGCTCAGTAACACACCACCAGTAATGGCAGGTGCTGCATCACAGTATTTTACTGAGCTCAGTAACACACCACCAGTAATGGCAGGTGCTGCATCACAGTATTTTACTGAGCTCAGTAACACACCACCAGTAATGGCAGGTGCTGCATCACAGTATTGTACTGAGCTCAGTAACACACCACCAGTAATGGCAGGACTTATGTGTCAGGCGTATGATGGTGCCTAGGTCACTAGTAAGACTATAATGTCACATGTATATCAATCCTCAAACCTTCATACTGTATATGTCACACAGGAACGGTAAAACGCGTTCTGTGCTGTATGCAGGCTTTATTATATCAGTAGGAGAAAACACCTATTACTACTCCCAGCTCTTCTTATGTCCTGTACGGCTATTACATATAACCTGGCTACAGGCAAACACACAACACACACCATTAATCTGATATTACTGGCTTCTGCACCAACAGGCGACAGACGCCCATAAACATGCGGGAGATTAGTGCGTTTCCGGTGATGCATTGATCACCGTCTGTGTGATGCCTCATTGTACAGTAAGTGTACACTGCATATACGATGTCACTTCTATGGCATTATATTCAGCTCTTGTCTGGCTGGTAGAGTGAGGTCTCTGTACGTATCGCGTTCCATACTGCGACCGGATGTCCTCCGTCAGGCAGTCCCAGTTATGTCTCTTAGAAGACAGTTACTTACTCTACCTGAGCAACCTAAGTGGGCTTCCTGCACCGCTCATAGGGTACAGGCATTCTCACTACCAGTAACTGCCTGTTGCTGACTCCTCCCACTGCGTTGTGGGTGGGTAACTTACTTCTACCACCAGGCTCCTAGACTGGCACCTGGATCCACCTCCTAGTTGGTGCTGGCTGATTCCCACTGGTCACTCACTATGGACCAGCCTGCGCTGGGTAGCTGGCAGAGGGTTGAGCTGAGAGACAAGGGGCACAGCTAGAACAGCCGGGGAATGGAATAGTGTTCAGCTAGTATACGCAGTATACAGATGCCTGGAGATGGTCACAGGATGCACAATATATGGCTCAGACCCTTTTATTCAGCTCCTACACACTATACTGCAGGCGGGAATCCCGCCCTGATCTCTCTAGCCAATCAAGATACAAGTATGAGCGGTGCATGTGAATTTAGCTTGGATGAGTATCATTGCCCCTGATGTACAGTGGGGAGTGGTCGCTGCTCTGTGCATGAGATCTCCTGGGGAGATGGCACGCCTCTGGCGCCTGGAAGTCCGCAGAGGGGCGTTATCTCTCAATCTACTTCCAAAATGTACTCCCACAAATCTTCCTCCCAGAGACATGTGGCTCTCAGACAACCAGCCAGTCCCTGGAGAAACAGCCTCCCAGCAGCACACGTCCTCCCTCACCGGCAGACGTAACAAGCAGCTAATAACAAAGTCCCCATCGTGGCTAGCTCTGGCGCGTCTCCGGGATAGCGATCTTCTTTTGTCTGCCGGTGAGGGAAGACGTGTGCTGCTGCCATTTATCATCTAGTCTGTGTCTGCAGCCAGACAGTGCCGCACGTAAGAGCCAGTGTCTTCACTCACCGGCTTCACGCTGGCTGTTACATTGTACTTGTGAACGTTTAGTGTTTGTTACATTTTATTCTTCTTATTAAAACTTGGTTTTGGGGCCAGCGGATGTATATGTAGGATAAAGAACCGGCTATGTGAATGCGAGACAGGGTTTTAATGTCATTTTCTGCTGCATACATTTTACCTGCTGCTGGGTGTAAAGAAGGGAAGATAAAGACACCGTGCAAGGTCTGCGGGTCAGAACATTAATGTAAGTTTCTGCCATATGGGAAAGGTTTCCAGGTGTTACAAGAAAGTGTGTTTTCAGGGACAAGCCTGATTTAAGAGAAAACCGCTTCACTTCAATGTACAGCGCCGACCACTCTGCTAATTTGTTCATTCCTCCATCTACGTTCTTTAGCTTCCATGGGAGATGGGAGCAGAAGACCCACCAGAGTGCCCCTGCTGATACTACAACACAACGCCTCACCTGTCACTAATTGGACCTCAGCGGACTGGCAACATGTAGCGTGTTCCGATGAGTCCCAGTACCAGTTGTTTCAGGCTAATGGTATGGTTCAGGTGTGGTGCAGACCCCAGCTGTCACCCAGGCACAATGCAGGCATGTGGTGGTTCCATAATGGTGTGGGATGAGTTCACGTGGCATGGGCTGGGTCTACTGGTCCATCTGAGCACGTCATTGACCGGTAAACTCTACTTTGCATTGCCTGATTACCATTTGCAGCCCTATATGTATATTCCAGCAGGATAATGCACCGTGTCATCAGCCCCAAGATGTCCAGAATTGGTCTGAGGAACATTCTAGTGTGGCCACCATGGTTGCCGACATAAACCCAATCAAGCATTTATGGTGGAGAGGTCCATTCGCACCCAAGAACCTGGGCCTACAAATATCAGGGAGCTGTGGAACGCAGACATATGGGTCATTCTCTCTCCAGAGGTCTTCCGCCCACTTGTGGAATTGATGCCACGTCTAGTTGCTGGGCTAGATGGGGCCTACACGATATGATATGAATCCCGGCACGTCAGTGTATATTCGTGGAGTCCTAGCTGCAGGCCACCAGGATACTGAATCTTTTAAGACATCGGAATGACCCCTTTCATCCAGACAAGCATCGCCCTGATAATTCAGTACAATGCTTACCCGAGGGAATTACAGGTATGTAATAAGAGTAAAATGATTATAGGACGGAGCAGCCTGGCTTGTGAGCAGTGCGCGGTACATCTCGTTCATGTGACGCAGCTGCATGCCATAGAGGACTGTGCGCGGGAAGGTTTCCGGGCTGCAAATGAACAGATCAAACTAAGGAGATAACAGGACAACGCTCCGATTCTGCTCCAGCCCAGCAACCGAGCCCTTCACGTGGAATTATTAATGCTGCTTTACTCACCTAATAATCACTGATCTTCATAACGTCTGTAACATTGTACTGTGAGCTATTGTCCAAAGAAACGCAGCGGAACAGGCGCCTTTGTGCGTACACTGCTAGCATGTCAGCTGGAATGGTTGTGTGCTTCTCTGCATCCTCTTATTTGTATAGAGAGCCTCTGACATTATGAAGCTATGCGCAGCAGACAATGAGACAGGCATCAGGCTCTGTAATGGGCCTGGTGTCACAGGTGGAGTTACCGTCCCAGACTGGAAGGGCTACAGAACCGCCCAAGATCAGCTCAGACAGAAGTGTATCGTAATTAAACCAAAGTCAATACACAGGCAACAAAATGCTTGGTGCAGATACTCCTTGTCCTCCTTGTAATACTATACACTGCTCCCAGTGGGCAGACTCGTAATACTATACACTGCTCCCAGTGGGCATACTCGTAATACTATACACTGCTCCCAGTGGGCAGAATCGTAATACTATGCACTGCTCCCAGTGGGCAGACTCGTAATACTATACATTGCTCTCAGTGGGCAGACTCGCAATACTATACACTGCTCCCAGTGGGCAGACTCATACTATACACTGCTCCCAGTGGGCAGACTCATACTATACACTGCTCCCAGTGGGCAGAATCGTAATACTATACACTGCTCCCAGTGGGCATACTTGTAATACTATACACTGCTCCCAGTGGGCAGACTCATACTATACACTGCTCCCAGTGGGCAGAATCGTAATACTATACACCTGCTCCCAGTGGGCATACTTGTAATACTATACACTGCTCCCAGTGGGCATACTTGTAATACTATACACTGCTCCCAGTGGGCAGAATCGTAATACTATTCACTGCTCCCAGTGGGCAGACTCATACTATACACTGCTCTCAGTGGGCAGACTCGCAATACTATACACTGCTCCCAGTGGGCAGACTCATACTATACACTGCTCCCAGTGGGCAGAATCGTAATACTATACACTGCTCTCAGTGGGCAGACTCGCAATACTATACACTGCTCCCAGTGGGCAGACTCATACTATACACTGCTCCCAGTGGGCAGAATCGTAATACTATACACTGCTCTCAGTGGGCAGACTCGCAATACTATACACTGCTCCCAGTGGGCAGACTCATACTATACACTGCTCCCAGTGGGCAGAATCGTTATAGAAACTTTGGTTTAATAAAAAAACTATCATACTGTTTAACATGTAAGAAAAGTTTGTAAAAAATTTTTTTTCCAGGAACTCAAAATACAAAAATGTATTTTTTCTGTGAAGCAGAAAATGATGGATTGTTATTTAGACCTACATGGAGGAGAAATGAAATGTAATGCATTGTTCCAGGGCATAACACAAAGCTGGGACATAATGAATTCTCAATGAGAACGCAGCCAATTTCCTTTACACTCTCAAAATTGGAGCTCAGCATAATGTGCTTTTATGTTGCTGCTTTTAGAGGGTTTATTACACGTTATTACATCCGGCCAGAGAGGTTGTAGAGACCCCAAACGGAGAGGAAGGCTTGTCTATTCCGACTGCTTATAATTAAAACTGAAAACACGTCTACAATGACAATGCAGGACACGCATTACCGTGTTTAACATGTTCCTTTCCACAAGAGGACACGCGATCCACAGACGTGTGAACCACCCCCCACTCACCTATAACAAATAATGGGGACACCCCTCCTCAGGACCTGCCTTACATGAAGTGGAGAGCTGAGGACCTCATCTACTCTCAGCGCTGGGAAAACCGGTCTCTGTATGACCCGACTGGGGTAACGGGGGGTATCAGGGTCAGGAGATGGGATAACCCGGACACGCTGCTTCTAAATGCCTTGTGGCAGACTCTGAGGCTGTACACGTGGCCTGCCGTGGCAGACTCTGAGGCTGTACACGTACTCTGAGGATGTACACGTGGCCTGCCGTGGCAGACTCTGAGGCTGTACACGTGGCCTGCCGTGGCAGACTCTGAGGCTGTACACGTGGCCTGCCGTGGCAGACTCTGAGGCTGTACACGTGGTCTGCCGTGGCAGATTCTGAGGTTGCACACGTGGCCTGCCGTGGCAGCCGCATCCACTACCTTACGTTAATGCATGATGCCATTCAGCTAATGTGGGGGCTCCTTCGTGTGCAAGCAGAAAGCCGCGTCGCCCATTAATTTTATGCCGGCTGCCGCAACTGTCTTCATTAGTACCAGAGTGGAACACAACATATCTTCTACTGTATAGCAATACCCCTTTCCCAAGCGTCCAGGAATTGCTGCGTACACAATCCATCCTCATAAGAGCGGATTTATGAAGAGACGGAGGGGCCGCACGGACCCACGCATGGAGGATGCATTTCCCAGACGCTGCTCAGCCTCCTGTGGAAACTCTCTGACCCTGAGACAATACGCCCAAGACAGCCACTGTGGGGCACAGGAGTGCCAGGCCCTGGGTAAGGAATATACAACACATCTCTCTTTACAGGAACATTAAGGGCAGGGGTACTGCCAGTACTAGCAGCTGGTCAGACCGCGGGTAACATTGGTGATGTGATCGGCGGCACAGGGGTCACTTCTGGCCTCTGAGAGAGGAAGGCCTGGCGGGCCTGTACACCTGCAGTGTGCCTACTGATCCCGGCACTTGGTCTACGGGGTGTGCGGGCACAGACACTGCTCACCCATGCTCTGGAAGTAATGCCGCCCTAACAACCCAAACCCTGTAATAATGGGACATGTCCAAAATCAGGGGCCACACCAGATTTGGTGTATAGAGACCTGGAATAAGACGCTAATCCGGGAATAATGACGATGAAAGACAAGGAAACAACATCCAGGGCCAGGAATGGCGCAGAGCGCAGCACCATGTGATCCAATGGTTCCATCATAAATTAAACTAAGGGCCTCACTCAGACCAATTTTTGCAGCGCTGCGATCAGATAGTCGCCGCCCACAGGGGAGTGTACTTTAGCTGTGCAGGTGTGTGATCGCATGTGTAGCCGAGCGGTACAAACAGATCTTGTGCAGTCTCTGCGATCACATCAGCCTGTCCGGGAACGGAATTGACGTCAGACACCCGCCCTGCAAACGCTTGGACACGCCTGTGTTTTTCCAGCTACTCCCTAAAAACGGTCAGTTGCCGCCCACAAACGCACTCTTCCTGTCACTCTCCTTGCAATCGCCCGTGTGAATGGATCCCTCGCACAAACCCATCGCTGAGCGGCGATCTGCTTTGTATCAGTGCGACACGCCTGTGCAGTGCGGTGCATACGCAGTTTGTGACTGATCGCCCGCTGTGCGAAAATGCACAGCAGCGATCAGGTCTGAATTACCCCTAAATACGGTTTTGGAAACTCCAATTAAAGCTGTATTAAAATGCTGGCAGCCGAGTCCCAATCCTTGGTGCAACCCAAGAACCTAGTGATTAGCAAAACAGAAGTGGCTGTGGATAGGACGCGTGCACGACCGACACCTGGATGTGACAACACGCACAATAAATCGCTGTATGTTCTCACACACGACATAATACTGTCCTTTTCCACGTGTAGCTCGTTTTCTTCTTCACGTGTCCAACAGAACAAACGTTTTAAAAGTATACGTAGAAGATAAAAGGGAGAGAATATACCCACAATTGCGCAATACGTTTCACAAAAATGTATTTATGCACAGTATTCACACAATGGGGGTAATTCAGACCTGATCACAGCAGCAAATTTGTTAGCTAATGGGCAAAACCATGGGGGTAATTCCAAGTTGATCGCAGCAGGAAATTTTGTAGCAGTTGGGCAAAACCATGTGCACTGCAGGGGAGGCAGTTATAACATGTGCAGAGAGAGATAGATTTGGGTGGGTTATTTTATTTCTGTGCAGGGTAAATACTGGCTGCTTTATTTTTACACTGCAATTTAGATTGCAGATTGAACACACCACACCCAAATCTAACTCTCTCTGCACATGTTATATCTGCCTCCCCTGCAGTGCACATGGTCTTGCCCAACTGCTAACAAATTTGCTGCTGCGATAAACTCTGCATTGAGCCCTGCATACATAAAAACACAACTAGCAATGTGGATTGGAGGCTTTACCAGAAAGCAGCGCATCTACAGTAAGCTGTGTATATATTCTTTGAACGGAGGATCCGACCCCGCACCTACACGTTTCTAGCTTGCGCTCCAATTCCCCCACACCCACCCCCCATTTGAAGTAATATAGGACTCAGGAGTAGCGATGTAACAATAGACAACTTATATTCATCCTGCTAAATCCAATCTCACTATGTACTACAGCAATGCTGCCCACTCTGCAGCTTCATCATTCCTTTACAAGTCTGTCAGGGGACTGACTGGCATACGGCGTTCACAATAAAAGAGACAATCAAGATGAAAAAAGGAAAAGAACAAACAGCCATCACTATTATCTGCTCCCAGGACAATGCACAGAATATGCAAGTGACAAATGTTCCACCCAAGCTTCATCAGGAATGACCTCAGATCACTCACCTCTTCCTGCATAGTGTTCAGGCGGTAAGTCAAAAGGCACAGGAAATGCACCTTTGGCGTCATCATTTCTTGCGTAGATATTTGCCTTCACGTGGAACGTTCCGCTGTCAAAGCCCTGCAGAGACAGAAGAGAACATTCCAGGAACATCCGGCACAGATATAGCAGATCAGAAGCAGGGGCAGGGTGCAACCCAACTCTGTTACTAAATGCCCTCAGTTCCCAATAGTGGGACTTTAGTGGGGGTTCTAGGTAAGCAGCTGGACCAAGATAATACAGTGACTGGTAGGAACCCCATTAATCATCATTAACCAATCAGCAAGTTTTGGAAAAGTCCTTTTTGCTGAGAATGAGCATTACCAGCCGTCAGTACCGGAACAGAGGCGGCCCCGGTCACTTCCAGTGTATGAGCCTGGGAAAGTGCTATTATGGCACCTACTATGTAACGCACTGATGTAAAGGCCGGTGACAGTCCCTGCTCCAACAAGGACTACACAGGGACCCTCAAATCAGCAGCATGACACGGGCGGCCCGGGAGAGATCACAGCTCTGCCGCCTCCTACTGGACCCCCTGTGTAGAGGTTTGGTTAATCCAACTACCCCCTTGAAACAGATAAAAAGGGGTCCTATGTTATAGACAAGCCCCCCCCCCCCCCCCCCCTTCACCACCACCCCCATTACTGTGTGCAGGACTGGATAATTCAATTATTCCAAAAGTGGAAATTCCTTAATTACTTTCCAAACATTCCAACACCCCCCCTTTACAAGACACAAGTGTACTTCCAATATAAGCACAATCGGACTACAACTTCCAGCAAGCACTGCTAATGAGACCAATATAACACCAAATCGCTAAGCTCTACATCTGGATGCAGCATGTAAATGGCGATTTCATGACCCGCAGGTATCCTGCGAGACACAACGTAGGAGTTATCGCAAAACTGACTGTGAAAGTAAAACGATGGCGGATGGCATTATATATTTGTTTCTGGGTGCGTGTCTGTAATACATAGTGGGCACATGCAAAGCAATACGGGCCAGTAATACCAAGCAGAATCAGGCATCATCGAGAGTACTCTTGTGAGAGGTCCTCAAATGCGGCCTCACAGCACCCCAATCAAATGTGGCCCTTACTGCACCCCAATGTCCAGGTGTCTAATTCTAAACAAACTACAAACCCTACTTATAGCGGAGAGCACAGAAATAATGCCACACAAATACACTATTTACAATAAATGACAATGCTCATAATATTATATATATATATATATATATATATATATATATATATATATATATATGTGACTCCACGTGGCGCTACTTAATACCCTCAAAACAAAATGCTTACACAATATAGTGTTGTCAGGTTCGATTCTCATAGATGGTAGAACTCATACATGTCTATAATGCAAAAACATACAGAACATAGTGCAACTCTGTTATGAATAAGAACAAGGTTTTAATTTGTTCGGCCCCACTCACATAAAACGGTACTGACATTGTGTGTAGATAATCAGAAATACTAGGAGAGCAGCTGTCACTCAATGGAACAAACCTCCTTCATGGATAACGCAAAGTCCCAGTATTCAAGCATCTCCAGCAACTTCAAATTGCAGCTCCAAACCACACGTCCTCGTCAACTCCCAGGGCTGATATCATACATACGTAACGGACGGGCCCCCCGTCCCCACATCTGCGCCCTCTCCTCCCCCCGCCCACTTTCTCTGCTCATATATTTACCGTTTTTGTTTAAACATCCAGGTAATATTTGTACGTATTGAGTCTTCATTGACCATCTGTGCCTTAGACATAACACGGACATATTTCTGCGTTATCTTTCTTATTCCCATGTGAAAATCCAACATGGTCGCCTGTTTGCCCGTCATTTCTGCTAATTGCCGTTACATGCTATCTCCGCTCATTTGTTTATGTCAGAACTTCGGGCTGGATTCAGACCTGGTCGCTCCTCTGCGAATTTGCTGCCGTACAGTATTTAGTCGCCGCCCAGACAGAGTGAAAATCCGCCTGTGCGAGTCTGCGTACGCCGTGTGAAAATCTGTGCAAACACCGGTCATCTGCAAACGCCATTCACAACTCACTATCAAATGTTTTTTCCTTTCAGCCCAGGACTCACTCCTACAGTGTGACAGAAACAGGCTGATGGGGCCGGAGCCGACGTTACACAGCCGCCCTGAAAACGCTTGGGAACGCCTGCGTTTTTCCTGACACTCCCAGAAAATGTCCAGTTACCACCCCCAAACGTTCTCTTCCCGTCAATTAACCAGCATACACCTAGCGATAAAAAAAAGACACCGATTTCTTTCGCAGTCTGGCCTCGCATGTGCGCACTATGACCCGTAAGCATGCTCAGCCAATCAATAATCTCGCACAACAGCGACCAGGTCTGAATCAGGCCTTTAGACCATTCTGTATGTGGGGAAAATGATACTTTATAAACGGGATGTAGTTACATTGCTGGCAGAGGGGATCCCGGGGGGGTCAGGATACAGACACCGGAATCCCGACCACTGACAAAGCCGCCAGCCGGGATCCCGGCTAACAGGGGCTATTCCCAGAACCCATGGCGAGCCCAGCACTTCTACATACATAGACAAAAGCCAAGGTCGCTGCAACGCTGCACTTCCTGCAGAATCAGAGACTCAGTCACACACAGATATATAATATCACATGTCACATTACTCAGCGCAGTCTCCTGGTGCGTCCTAGTCACATTGTGCTCTGTATACAGCCTCAGTCACACACAGTATACAGATGTCATATATCACATTACTCAGCGCAGTCTCCTAGTGCGTCCTAGTCACATTGTGCTCTGTATACAGCCTCAGTCACACACAGTATACAGATGTCATATATCACATTACTCAGCGCAGTCTCCTGGTGCGTCCTAGTCACATTGAGCTCTGTATACAGCCTCAGTCACACACAGTATACAGGTGTCATACATCACATTACTCAGCGCAGTCTCCTGGTGCGTCTTAGTCACATTGTGCTCTGTATACAGCCTCAGTCACACACAGTATACAGGTGTCATACACCACATTACTCTGCGCAGTCTCCTGGTGCGTCCTAGTCACATTGAGCTCTGTATACAGCCTCAGTCACACACAGTATACAGATGTCATATATCACATTACTCAGCGCAGTCTCCTGGTGCGTCCTAGTCACATTGAGCTCTGTATACAGCCTCAGTCACACACAGTATACAGGTGTCATATATCACATTACTCAGCGCAGTCTCCTGGTGCATCCTAGTCACATTGTGCTCCGTATACAGCCTCAGTCACATACAGTATACAGGTGTCATACACCACATTACTCTGCGCAGTCTCCTGGTGCGTCCTAGTCACATTGTGCTCTGTATACAGCCTCAGTCACACACAGTATACAGGTGTCATATCACATTACTCAGCGCAGTCTCCTGGTGCGTCCTAGTCACATTGTGCTCTGTATACAGCCTCAGTCACACACAGTATACAGGTGTCATACATCACATTACTCAGCGCAGTCTCCTGGTGCGTCCTAGTCACATTGTGCTCTGTATACAGCCTCAGTCACACACAGTATACAGGTGTCATACATCACATTACTCAGCACAGTCTCCTGGTGCGTCCTAGTCACATTGTGCTCTGTATACAGCCTCAGTCACACACACAGTATACAGGTGTCATATCACATTACTCAGCGCAGTCTCCAGGAGCGTCCTAGTCACATTGTGCTCTGTATACAGCCTCAGTCACACACAGTATACAGGTGTCATACATCACATTACTCAGCGCAGTCTCCTGGTGCGTCTTAGTCACATTGTGCTCCGTATACAGCCTCAGTCACACACAGTATACAGGTGTCATACATCACATTACTCAGCGCAGTCTCCTGGTGCGTCCTAGTCACATTGTGCTCTGTATACAGCCTCAGTCACACACAGTATACAGGTGTCATACATCACATTACTCAGCGCAGTCTCCTGGTGCGTCTTAGTCACATTGTGCTCCGTATACAGCCTCAGTCACACACAGTATACAGGTGTCATACATCACATTACTCAGCGCAGTCTCCTGGTGCGTCCTAGTCACATTGTGCTCTGTATACAGCCTCAGTCACACACAGTATACAGGTGTCATATCACATTACTCAGCGCAGTCTCCTGGTGCGTCCTAGTCACATTGTGCTCTGTATACAGTCTCAGTCACACACAGTATACAGGTGTCATATCACATTACTCAGCGCAGTCTCCTGGTGCGTCCTAGACACATTGTGCTCTGTATACAGCCTCAGTCAAACACAGTATACAGGTGTCATATATCACATTACTCAGCGCAGTCTCCTGGTGCGTCCTAGTCACATTGTGCTCTGTATACAGCCTCAGTCACACACACAGTATACAGGTGTCATATCACATTACTCAGCGCAGTCTCCAGGAGCGTCCTAGTCACATTGTGCTCTGTATACAGCCTCAGTCACACACAGTATACAGGTGTCATACATCACATTACTCAGCGCAGTCTCCTGGTGCGTCTTAGTCACATTGTGCTCCGTATACAGCCTCAGTCACACACAGTATACAGGTGTCATATATCACATTACTCAGCACAGTCTCCTGGTGCATCCTAGTCACATTGTGCTCCGTATACAGCCTCAGCCACACACAGTATACAGGTGTCACATATCACATTACTCAGTGCAGTCTCCTGGTGCGTCCTAGTCACATTGTGCTATGTATACAGCCTCAGTCACACACAGTATACAGGTGTCACATATCACATTACTCAGCGTAGTCTCCTGGTGCGTCCTAGTCACATTGTGCTATGTATACAGCCTCAGTCACACACAGTATACAGGTGTCATATATCACATTACTCAGCGTAGTCTCCTGGTGCGTCCTAGTCACATTGTGCTATGTATACAGCCTCAGTCACACACAGTATACAGGTGTCATATATCACATTACTCAGCGCAGTCTCCTGGTGCGTCCTAGTCACATTGTGCTCTGTATACAGCCTCAGTCACTCACAGTATACAGGTGTCATATATCACATTACTCAGCGCAGTATCCTGGTGCGTCCTAGTCACATTGTGCTCTGTATACAGCCTCAGTCACACACAGTATACAGGTGTCATATATCACATTACTCAGCGCAGTATCCTGGTGCGTCCTACTCACATTGTGCTCCGTATACAGCCTCAGTCACACAGTATACAGGTGTCACATATCACATTACTCAGCGCAGTCTCCTGGTGCGTCCTAGTCACATTGTGCTCTGTATACAGCCTCAGTCACACACAGTATACAGGTGTCATATATCACATTACTCAGCGCAGTCTTCTGGTGCATCCTAGTCACATTGTGCTCCGTATACAGCCTCAGTCACACACACAGTATACAGGTGTCATATATCACATTACTCAGCGCAGTCTTCTGGTGCATCCTAGTCACATTGTGCTCCGTATACAGCCTCAGTGACTCACAGTATACAGGTGTCACATATCACATTACTCAGCACAGTCTCCTGGTGTGTCCTAGTCACATTGTGCTCCGTATACAGCCTCAGTCACACACAGTATACAGGTGTCATATATCACATTACTCAGCGCAGTCTCCTGGTGCGTCCTAGTCACATTGTGCTCTGTATACAGCCTCAGCCACACACAGTATACAGGTGTCATATATCACATTACTCAGCGCAGTCTTCTGGTGCATCCTAGTCACATTGTGCTCCGTATACAGCCTCAGTAACACACAGTATACAGGTGTCATATATCACATTACTCAGCGCAGTCTTCTGGTGCATCCTAGTCACATTGTGCTCCGTATACAGCCTCAGTCACACACACAGTATACAGGTGTCATATATCACATTACTCAGCGCAGTCTCCTGGTGCGTCCTAATCACATTGTGCTCTGTATACAGCCTCAGTGACTCACAGTATACAGGTGTCATATCACATTACTCAGCGCAGTCTTCTGGTGCATCCTAGTTATATCACATTGCAACTTAGACGCATTTTCAGCAAAGAAGTAGCCTAACGCTAGCAGGCTCTCACGGGACCTGATGTGAGGGGCTGTTTGGTGTGACTGCAGCACTGGTGTATGAGGACACATCTGTATATTTAACGTGTATTTCAGCCACTGTAATTGTGTAAATAGGGGCTTGTGATCGGTGACATGTGTAAATATTGTAACATTAGACACACAGTGACCTCTCTGGTCATGCTGCTGTACGAGGGCACACCAATCAGAAAACACATTTGTTACCTAGGAGACTGCAAACAAATCACTAAACACTTGCAGAGCTGTGCAATGATACGATTGCTCCTCTATGTCCTAGCAGTATAGAGTTACAGCAGCTAATGCTGGTATATCATTTATCTAGGTAGTACACGGGGCGCGTTGTATACAGAGGTTTATTCATGGAAGGAAGTGCAATTACCCAAACCCTGATCTACGCAATACTGGTGCAGGGAACGCAGCTGAGTCGCAGATGTACTTACAAAGGCCGATGGCAGGAATAGGACCCCCAACTCATAGGACCGGATAAACAGCTGCGTTCCGTTCTTCTCCAGAGACCCCCAGGCCGCCTTAGAAAGGTTAGCACTGCAAATAGAAAACACACAGACACGCCATCACTCCTCCGCCGGTGCGCAAGAAACTGCAAATAGAAAACACACAGACACGCCATCCCTCCTCCGCCGGTGCGCAAGAAACTGCAAATAGAAAGCACACAGACACGCCATCACTCCTCAGCCGGTGCGCAAGAAACTGCAAATAGAACACACACAGACACGCCATCACTCCTCCGCCGGTGCGCAAGAAACTGCAAATAGAAAACACACAGACACGCCATCACTCCTCCGCCGGTGCGCAAGAAACTGCAAATAGAAAACACACAGACACGCCATCACTCCTCCGCCGGTGCGCAAGAAACTGCAAATAGAAAACACACAGACACGCCATCACTCCCCCGCCGGTGCGCAAGAAACTGCAAATAGAAAGCACACAGACACGCCATCACTCCTCAGCCGGGGCGCAAGAAACTGCAAATAGAAAACACACAGACACGCCATCACTCCTCAGCCAGTGCGCAAGAAACTGCAAATAGAAAACACACAGACACGCCATCACTCCTCCGCCGGTGCGCAAGAAACTACAAATAGAAAACACACAGACACGCCATCACTTCTCAGCCGGTGCGCAAGAAACTGCAAATAGAAAACACACAGACACGCCATCACTCCTCCGCCGGTGCGCAAGAAACTGCAAATAGAACACACACAGACACGCCATCACTCCTCCGCCGGTGCGCAAGAAACTGCAAATAGAAAACACACAGACACGCCATCACTCCTCCGCCGGTGCGCAAGAAACTGCAAATAGAAAACACACAGACACGCCATCACTCCTCCGCCGGTGCGCAAGAAACTGCAAATAGAAAACACACAGACACGCCATCACTCCCCCGCCGGTGCGCAAGAAACTGCAAATAGAAAGCACACAGACACGCCATCACTCCTCAGCCGGGGCGCAAGAAACTACAAATAGAAAACACACAGACACGCCATCACTTCTCAGCCGGTGCGCAAGAAACTGCAAATAGAAAACACACAGACACGCCATCACTCCTCCGCCGGGGCGCAAGAAACTGCTAATAGAAAACACACAGACACGCCATCACTCCTCAGCCGGTGCGCAAGAAACTGCAAATAGAAAACACACAGACACGCCATCACTCCTCCGCCGGTGCGCAAGAAACTGCAAATAGAAAACACACAGACACGCCATCACTCCTCCGCCGGTGCGCAAGAAACTGCAAATAGAAAACACACAGACACGCCATCACTCCTCCGCCGGTGCGCAAGAAACTGCAAATAGAAAACACACAGACACGCCATCACTCCTCCGCCGGTGCGCAAGAAACTGCAAATAGAAAACACACAGACACGCCATCACTCCTCCGCCGGTGCGCAAGAAACTGCAAATAGAAAACACACAGACACGCCATCACTCCTCAGCCGGTGCGCAAGAAACTGCAAATAGAAAAACACACAGACACGCCATCACTCCTCCGCCGGTGCGCAAGAAACTGCAAATAGAAAACACACAGACACGCCATCACTCCTCCGCCGGTGCGCAAGAAACTGCAAATAGAAAACACACAGACACGCCATCACTCCTCAGCCGGTGCGCAAGAAACTGCAAATAGAAAACACACAGACACGCCATCACTCCTCCGCCGGGGCGCAAGAAACTGCAAATAGAAAACACACAGGCACGCCCATCACTCCTCCGCCGGTGCGCAAGAAACTGCAAATAGAAAACACACAGACACGCCATTACTCCTCAGCCGGTGCGCAAGAAACTGCAAATAGAAAACACACAGACACGCCATCACTCCTCCGCCGGTGCGCAAGAAACTGCAAATAGAAAACACACAGACACGCCATCACTCCTCCGCCGGTGCGCAAGAAACTGCAAATAGAAAACACACAGACACGCCATCACTCCTCAGCCGGTGCGCAAGAAACTGCAAATAGAAAACACACAGACACGCCATCACTCCTCCGCCGGTGCGCAAGAAACTGCAAATAGAAAACACACAGACACGCCATCACTCCTCAGCCGGTGCGCAAGAAACTGCAAATAGAAAACACACAGACACGCCATCACTCCTCCGCCGGTGCGCAAGAAACTGCAAATAGAAAACACACAGACACGCCATCACTCCTCAGCCGGTGCGCAAGAAACTGCAAATAGAAAACACACAGACACTCCATCACTCCTCAGCCGGTGCGCAAGAAACCTTCATTACAGCCGTTCAGTCCCACAGTGTGCAGGATATTAACTGATGAGCTGCAGTCATATCTACTAACCTATCCATCTACCTATGTATCTATATACCTACTTATGTATCTACCTACATATCTACTTATGTATCTACCTATCTAGCTACCTATGTATCTACCTACCTAGCTACCTATGTATCTGTCTACCTACCTATGTATCTAGCTACCTACCTATCTACCTACAAATCTACCTATGTAACTATCCACCTACCTACCTATGTATGTACCCATCCACCTACCTATGTATCTATCTATCTATCTATCTACCTACCTACCTATGTATCTATCCATCTACCTATCCATGTATCTACCTACGTATCTACCTACCTATCCATCTATCTACCTACCCATCTACCTATCCATCCAGCCACCCACCCACCTCCACATGTATTGTAGTGGTCCAGGTCACTGGTTGTCCTAAACAGGACCACTCTGGGTACGCACTGCATACTGGAACACCACACAAAAGGGGTAATTCTGAGTCGCAAATTTGTTAGCAGTTGGGCAAAACCATGTGCAGTGCAGGGGGGGGCAGATGTAACATGTGCGGAGAGAGTTAGATTTGGGTGGGGTGTGTTCAATCTGAAATCTAAATTGCAGTGTAAAAATAAAGCAGCCAGTATTTACCCTGCACAGAAACAATATAACCCACCCAAATCTAACTCTCTCTGCACATGTTACATCTGCCCCCCCCCCCCCCCTGCAGTGCACATGCTTTTGCCCAAATGCTAACAAATTTGCTGCTGCGATCAGGTCTGAATTAGGCCCAAGAGCTGCTGTTTTGGAGATGCTCTGATCCAGTATCTAGCCATCACATTACTGCTTCCAGCACATCCACTACAAGAACGGAGTGTCCCCTTACTGCCATATACATCCCACCCCTCAGCAGGTGCCACTGTAACAGGGTCATCAGTGTTATCCAGTGCACCCTGGCATGTACATGGCGGCTATACAGGCCCAGCTATACTACAGACACTGGTGTGGGCGAAACCAACCTCTACCACCCAACGAAACCATGGAGCAGCGTGTATTACCGCCTGTGTGAGAGGAGCGGAGGAGCAGCGTGTATTACCGCCTGTGTGAGAGGAGCGGAGGAGCAGCGTGTATTACCGCCTGTGTGAGAGGAGCGGAGGAGCAGCGTGTATTACCGCCTGTGTGAGAGGAGCGGAGGAGCAGCGTGTATTACCGCCTGTGTGAGAGGAGCGGAGGAGCAGCGTGCATTACCGCCTGTGTGAGAGGAGCGGAGGAGCAGCGTGTATTACCGCCTGTGTGAGAGGAGCGGAGGAGCAGCGTATGTTACCGCCTGTGTGAGAGGAGCGGAGGAGCAGCGTGTGTTACCGCCTGTGTGAGAGGAGCGGAGGAGCAGCGTGTGTTACCGCCTGTGTGAGAGGAGCGGAGGAGCAGCGTGTGTTACCGCCTGTGTGAGAGGAGCGGAGGAGCAGCGTGTGTTACCGCCTGTGAGAGAGGAGCGGAGAAGCAGCGTGTATTACCGCCTGTGTGAGAGGAGCGGAGGAGCAGCGTGTATTACCGCCTGTGTGAGAGGAGCGGAGGAGCAGCGTGTGTTACCGCCTGTGTGAGAGGAGCGGAGGAGCAGCGTGTGTTACCGCCTGTGTGAGGAGCGGAGGAGCAGCGTGTGTTACCGCCTGTGTGAGAGGAGCGGAGGAGCAGCGTGTGTTACCGCCTGTGTGAGAGGAGCGGAGGAGCAGCGTGTATTACCGCCTGTGTGAGAGGAGCGGAGGAGCAGCGTGTGTTACCGCCTGTGTGAGAGGAGCGGAGGAGCAGCGTGTGTTACCGCCTGTGTGAGAGGAGCGGAGGAGCAGCGTGTATTACCGCCTGTGTGAGAGGAGCAGCGTGTATTACCGCCTGTGTGATAGGAGCGGAGGAGCAGCGTGTATTACCGCCTGTGTGAGAGGAGCGGAGGAGCAGCGTGTATTACCGCCTGTGTGAGAGGAGCGGAGGAGCAGCGTGTATTACCGCCTGTGTGAGAGGAGCGGAGGAGCAGCGTGTGTTACCGCCTGTGTGAGAGGAGCGGAGGAGCAGCGTGTGTTACCGCCTGTGTGAGAGGAGCGGAGGAGCAGCGTGTGTTACCGCCTGTGTGAGAGGAGCGGAGGAGCAGCGTGTGTTACCGCCTGTGTGAGAGGAGCGGAGGAGCAGCGTGTATTACCGCCTGTGTGAGAGGAGCGGAGGAGCAGCGTGTGTTACCGCCTGTGTGAGAGGAGCGGAGGAGCAGCGTGTATTACCGCCTGTGTGAGAGGAGCAGCGTGTATTACCGCCTGTGTGAGAGGAGCGGAGGAGCAGCGTGTATTACCGCCTGTGTGAGAGGAGCGGAGGAGCAGCGTGTATTACCGCCTGTGTGAGAGGAGCGGAGGAGCAGCGTGTATTACCGCCTGTGTGAGAGGAGCGGAGGAGCAGCGTGTATTACCGCCTGTGTGAGAGGAGCGGAGGAGCAGCGTGTATTACCGCCTGTGTGAGAGGAGCGGAGGAGCAGCGTGTGTTACCGCCTGTGTGAGAGGAGCGGAGGAGCAGCGTGTGTTACCGCCTGTGTGAGAGGAGCGGAGGAGCAGCGTGTGTTACCGCCTGTGTGAGAGGAGCGGAGGAGCAGCGTGTATTACCGCCTGTGTGAGAGGAGCGGAGGAGCAGCATGTATTACCGCCTGTGTGAGAGGAGCGGATGTTACCGCCTGTGTGAGAGGAGCGGAGGAGCAGCGTGTGTTACCGCCTGTGTGAGAGGAGCGGAGGAGCAGCGTGTGTTACCGCCTGTGTGAGAGGAGCAGCGTGTGTTACCGCCTGTGTGAGAGGAGCGGAGGAGCAGCGTGTGTTACCGCCTGTGTGAGAGGAGCGGAGGAGCAGCGTGTGTTACCGCCTGTGTGAGAGGAGCGGAGGAGCAGCGTGTATTACCGCCTGTGTGAGAGGAGCAGCGTGTATTACCGCCTGTGTGAGAGGAGCGGAGGAGCAGCGTGTATTACCGCCTGTGTGAGAGGAGCGGAGGAGCAGCGTGTGTTACCGCCTGTGTGAGAGGAGCGGAGGAGCAGCGTGTGTTACCGCCTGTGTGAGAGGAGCGGAGGAGCAGCGTGTGTTACCGCCTGTGTGAGAGGAGCGGAGGAGCAGCGTGTATTACCGCCTGTGTGAGAGGAGCAGCGTGTATTACCGCCTGTGTGAGAGGAGCGGAGGAGCAGCGTGTATTACCGCCTGTGTGAGAGGAGCGGAGGAGCAGCGTGTATTACCGCCTGTGTGAGAGGAGCGGAGGAGCAGCGTGTATTACCGCCTGCGTGAGAGGAGAGGAGGAGCAGCGTGTATTACCGCCTGCGTGAGAGGAGAGGAGGAGCAGCGTGTATTACCGCCTGTGTGAGAGGAGCAGCGTGTATTACCGCCTGTGTGAGAGGAGCGGAGGAGCAGCGTGTATTACCGCCTGTGTGAGAGGAGCGGAGGAGCAGCGTGTATTACCGCCTGTGTGAGAGGAGCGGAGGAGCAGCGTGTATTACCGCCTGTGTGAGAGGAGCGGAGGAGCAGCGTGTATTACCGCCTGTGTGAGAGGAGCGGAGGAGCAGCGTGTATTACCGCCTGTGTGAGAGGAGCGGAGGAGCAGCGTGTATTACCGCCTGTGTGAGAGGAGCGGAGGAGCAGCGTGTATTACCGCCTGTGTGAGAGGAGCGGAGGAGCAGCGTGTATTACCGCCTGTGTGAGAGGAGCGGAGGAGCAGCGTGTATTACCGCCTGTGTGAGAGGAGCGGAGGAGCAGCGTGTATTACCGCCTGTGTGAGAGGAGTGGAGGAGCAGCGTGTATTACCGCCTGTGTGAGAGAAGCGGAGGAGCAGCGTGTATTACCGCCTGTGTGAGAGAAGCGGAGGAGCAGCGTGTATTACCGCCTGCGTGAGAGGAGCGGAGGAGCAGCATGTATTACTGCCTGCGTGAGAGGAGCGGAGGAGCAGCGTGTATGACCGCCTGTGTGTGAGGAGCGGAGGAGCAGCGTGTATTACCGCCTGCGTGAGAGGAGCAGCGTGTATTACCGCCTGTGTGAGAGGAGCGGAGGAGCAGCGTGTATTACTGCCTGCGTGAGAGGAGCGGAGGAGCAGCGTGTATTACCGCCTGTGTGAGAGGAGCGGAGGAGCAGCGTGTATTACCGCCTGTGTGAGAGGAGCGGAGGAGCAGCGTGTATTACCGCCTGTGTGAGAGGAGCGGAGGAGCAGCGTGTATTACCGCCTGTGTGAGAGGAGTGGAGGAGTAGCGTGTATTACCGCCTGTGTGAGAGGAGTGGAGGAGTAGCGTGTATTACCGCCTGTGTGAGAGGAGCAGCGTGTATGACAGCCTGTGTGAGAGGAGCGGAGGGGGCACAATGGACACAATGACACGCTGATAACTCTATGGCTGATTAACCAACACTGAGGACTCTGGGACATGGTATCATTTAAATCATCAAATTGATATTTCCAATGAAACAAACTGAGAACAATAATGGAATATGATTCATTAGGATGAGGCAGAATATGAAACGGCTTCCGGGGATTGCAGCGAGTTACATCCTATACAGCGCGCTCTATTTCTCTGACAGTAGTCTGTACAAAGCATGGGAAGAGCGGTCTCGCAGGGATAACGCAGGACAAGGGCCCTCATTCCGAGTTGATCGCTCGCTAGCTATTTTTTGCAGCCGTGCTGTCAGGTAGTCGCCGCCCATACAGGAGTGTATTTTAGCTGTGCAAGTGTGATCGCCTGTGCAGAGGAGCTGTGCAAAAAGTTTTTGTGCAGTTTCTGAGTAGCTCTGAACTTACTCAGCCGCTGCGATCACTTCAGCCTGTCCGGTCCCGGAATTGACGTCAGAACGCTTGGACATGCCTGCGTTTTTCTTACCACTCCCAGAAAACGGTCAGTTGCCACCCAGAAATGCCTTCTTGCTGTTAATCAACTTGCGATCGCCGCTGCGATAACGTTCTTGGTAAAGTCCCACACTGCCCGGCGTTTCCCGTTGAGGTCGCGGCGCATGCGCTGTTCAGACCCAATCACACCGCTGCAAAAAACAGCAGCGTGCGATCGGGTCGAAATGACTGCAAAGGTCACTAATACACAGCATGGCTCCCCCTGGAGGTGGGCTGAAGCCCCTTCATTCACATGTACTGGAGCTGATGCCAAGTGCAGCCGAGAGAAACAAGCCTGAAATACTCTGTGCCTTACTGTGGCTAGCACAGGGGCATGTATATACTAGATACACTGTATGTGCTCCTGTACTGTGACTAGCACAGGGGCATGTATATACTAGATACACTGTATGTGCTCCTGTACTGTGACTAGCACAGGGGCATGTATATACTAGATACACTGTATGTGCTCCTGTACTGTGACTAGCACAGGGGCATGTATATACTAGATACACTGTATGTGCTCCTGTACTGTGACTAGCACAGGGGCATGTATATACTAGATACACTGTATGTGCTCCTGTACTGTGACTAGCACAGGGGCATGTATATACTAGATACACTGTATGTGCTCCTGTACTGTGACTAGCACAGGGGCATGTATATACTAGATACACTGTATGTGCTCCTGTACTGTGGCTAGCACAGGGGCATGTATATACTAGATACACTGTATGTGCTCCTGTACTGTGACTAGCACAGGGGCATGTATATACTAGATACACTGTATGTGCTCCTGTACTGTGGCTAGCGCAGGGCATGTATATACTAGATACACTGTATGTGCTCCTGTACTGTGACTAGCACAGGGGCATGTATATACTAGATACACTGTATGTGCTCCTGTACTGTGACTAGCACAGGGGCATGTATATACTAGATACACTGTATGTGCTCCTGTACTGTGACTAGCACAGGGGCATGTATATACTAGATACACTGTATGTGCTCCTGTACTGTGACTAGCACAGGGGCATGTATATACTAGATACACTGTATGTGCTCCTGTACTGTGACTAGCACAGGGGCATGTATATACTAGATACACTGTATGTGCTCCTGTACTGTGACTAGCACAGGGGCATGTATATACTAGATACACTGTATGTGCTCCTGTACTGTGACTAGCACAGGGGCATGTATATACTAGATACACTGTATATGCTCCTGTACTGTGGCTAGCACAGGGGCATGTATATACTAGATACACTGTATGTGCTCCTGTACTGTGACTAGCACAGGGGCATGTATATACTAGATACACTGTATGTGCTCCTGTACTGTGACTAGCACAGGGGCATGTATATACTAGATACACTGTATGTGCTCCTGTACTGTGACTAGCACAGGGGCATGTATATACTAGATACACTGTATGTGCTCCTGTACTGTGACTAGCACAGGGGCATGTATATACTAGATACACTGTATGTGCTCCTGTACTGTGACTAGCACAGGGGCATGTATATACTAGATACACTGTATGTGCTCCTGTACTGTGACTAGCACAGGGGCATGTATATACTAGATACACTGTATGTGCTCCTGTACTGTGACTAGCACAGGGGCATGTATATACTAGATACACTGTATGTGCTCCTGTACTGTGACTAGCACAGGGGCATGTATATACTAGATACACTGTATGTGCTCCTGTACTGTGACTAGCACAGGGGCATGTATATACTAGATACACTGTATGTGCTCCTGTACTGTGACTAGCACAGGGGCATGTATATACTAGATACACTGTATGTGCTCCTGTACTGTGACTAGCACAGGGGCATGTATATACTAGATACACTGTATGTGCTCCTGTACTGTGACTAGTACAGCGGCACGTATATACTAGATACACTGTATACGCTCCTGTACTGTGACTAGCACAGGGGCACGTATATACTAGATACACTGTATGTGCTCCTGTACTGTGACTAGCACAGGGGCACGTATATACTAGATACACTGTATGTACTCCTGTACTGTGACTAGCACAGGGGCATGTATATACTAGATACACTGTATGTGCTCCTGTACTGTGACTAGCACAGCGGCATGTATATACTAGATACACTGTATGTGCTCCTGTACTGTGACTAGCACAGGGGCATGTATATACTAGATACACTGTATGTGCTCCTGTACTGTGGCTAGCACAGGGGCATGTATATACTAGATACACTGTATGTGCTCCTGTACTGTGACTAGCACAGGGGCACGTATATACTAGATACACTGTATGTGCTCCTGTACTGTGGCTAGCACAGGGGCACGTATATACTAGATACACTGTATGTGCTCCTGTACTGTGGCTAGCACAGGGGCACGTATATACTAGATACACTGTATGTGCTCCTGTACTGTGACTAGCACAGGGGCACGTATATACTAGATACACTGTATGTGCTCCTGTACTGTGGCTAGCACAGGGGCATGTATATACTAGATACACTGTATGTGCTCCTGTACTGTGACTAGCACAGGGGCATGTATATACTAGATACACTGTATATGCTCCTGTACTGTGACTAGCACAGGGGCATGTATATACTAGATACACTGTATATGCTCCTGTACTGTGACTAGCACAGCGGCATGTATATACTAGATACACTGTATGTGCTCCTGTACTGTGACTAGCACAGGGGCATGTATATACTAGATACACTGTATGTGCTCCTGTACTGTGGCTAGCACAGGGGCATGTATATACTAGATACACTGTATGTGCTCCTGTACTGTGACTAGCACAGGGGCATGTATATACTAGATACACTGTATGTGCTCCTGTACTGTGACTAGCACAGCGGCATGTATATACTAGATACACTGTATGTGCTCCTGTACTGTGACTAGCACAGGGGCATGTATATACTAGATACACTGTATGTGCTCCTGTACTGTGGCTAGCACAGGGGCATGTATATACTAGATACACTGTATGTGCTCCTGTACTGTGGCTAGCACAGGGGCATGTATATACTAGATACACTGTATGTGCTCCTGTACTGTGACTAGCACAGGGGCATGTATATACTAGATACACTGTATGTGCTCCTGTACTGTGACTAGCACAGGGGCATGTATATACTAGATACACTGTATACGCTCCTGTACTGTGACTAGTACAGCGGCATGTATATACTAGATACACTGTATACGCTCCTGTACTGTGACTAGCACAGGGGCACGTATATACTAGATACACTGTATGTGCTCCTGTACTGTGACTAGCACAGGGGCACGTATATACTAGATACACTGTATGTACTCCTGTACTGTGACTAGCACAGGGGCATGTATATACTAGATACACTGTATGTGCTCCTGTACTGTGACTAGCACAGGGGCATGTATATACTAGATACACTGTATGTGCTCCTGTACTGTGACTAGCACAGGGGCATGTATATACTAGATACACTGTATGTGCTCCTGTACTGTGGCTAGCACAGCGGCATGTATATACTAGATACACTGTATGTGCTCCTGTACTGTGGCTAGCACAGGGGTATGTATATACTAGATACACTGTATGTGCTCCTGTACTGTGACTAGCACAGGGGCATGTATATACTAGATACACTGTATGTGCTCCTGTACTGTGACTAGCACAGGGGCATGTATATACTAGATACACTGTATGTGCTCCTGTACTGTGACTAGCACAGGGGCATGTATATACTAGATACACTGTATGTGCTCCTGTACTGTGACTAGCACAGGGGCATGTATATACTAGATACACTGTATGTGCTCCTGTACTGTGACTAGCACAGGGGCATGTATATACTAGATACACTGTATGTGCTCCTGTACTGTGGCTAGCACAGGGGCATGTATATACTAGATACACTGTATGTGCTCCTGTACTGTGGCTAGCACAGGGGCATGTATATACTAGATACACTGTATGTGCTCCTGTACTGTGGCTAGCACAGGGGCATGTATATACTAGATACACTGTATGTGCTCCTGTACTGTGGCTAGCACAGGGGCACGTATATACTAGATACACTGTATGTGCTCCTGTACTGTGACTAGCACAGGGGCATGTATATACTAGATACACTGTATGTGCTCCTGTACTGTGACTAGCACAGGGGCATGTATATACTAGATACACTGTATGTGCTCCTGTACTGTGACTAGCACAGGGGCATGTATATACTAGATACACTGTATATGCTCCTGTACTGTGACTAGCACAGGGGCATGTATATACTAGATACACTGTATATGCTCCTGTACTGTGACTAGCACAGCGGCATGTATATACTAGATACACTGTATGTGCTCCTGTACTGTGACTAGCACAGGGGCATGTATATACTAGATACACTGTATATGCTCCTGTACTGTGACTAGCACAGGGGCATGTATATACTAGATACACTGTATATGCTCCTGTACTGTGACTAGCACAGCGGCATGTATATACTAGATACACTGTATGTGCTCCTGTACTGTGACTAGCACAGGGGCATGTATATACTAGATACACTGTATACGCTCCTGTACTGTGACTAGCACAGGGGCATGTATATACTAGATACACTGTATGTGCTCCTGTACTGTGACTAGCACAGGGGCATGTATATACTAGATACACTGTATGTGCTCCTGTACTGTGACTAGCACAGGGGCATGTATATACTAGATACACTGTATGTGCTCCTGTACTGTGGCTAGCACAGGGGCATGTATATACTAGATACACTGTATGTGCTCCTGTACTGTGACTAGCACAGGGGCATGTATATACTAGATACACTGTATGTGCTCCTGTACTGTGACTAGCACATGGGCATGTATATACTAGATACACTGTATGTGCTCCTGTACTGTGACTAGCACAGGGGCATGTATATACTAGATACACTGTATGTGTTCCTGTACTGTGACTAGCACAGGGGCATGTATATACTAGATACACTGTATGTGCTCCTGTACTGTGACTAGCACAGGGGCATGTATATACTAGATACACTGTATGTGCACCTGTACTGTGACTAGCACAGGGGCATGTATATACTAGATACACTGTATGTGCTCCTGTACTGTGGCTAGCACAGGGGCATGTATATACTAGATACACTGTATGTGCTCCTGTACTGTGACTAGCACAGGGGCATGTATATACTAGATACACTGTATGTGCTCCTGTACTGTGGCTAGCACAGGGGCATGTATATACTAGATACACTGTATGTGCTCCTGTACTGTGACTAGCACAGGGGCATGTATATACTAGATACACTGTATGTGCTCCTGTACTGTGACTAGCACAGGGGCATGTATATACTAGATACACTGTATGTGCTCCTGTACTGTGACTAGCACAGGGGCATGTATATACTAGATACACTGTATGTGCTCCTGTACTGTGACTAGCACAGGGGCATGTATATACTAGATACAGTGTATGTGCTCCTGTACTGTGGCTAGCACAGGGGCATGTATATACTAGATACACTGTATGTGTTCCTGTACTGTGGCTAGCACAGGGGCATGTATATACTAGATACACTGTATACGCTCCTGTACTGTGACTAGCACAGGGGCATGTATATACTAGATACACTGTATGTACTCCTGTACTGTGACTAGCACAGGGGCATGTATATACTAGATACACTGTATGTGCTCCTGTACTGTGACTAGCACAGGGGCATGTATATACTAGATACACTGTATGTGCTCCTGTACTGTGGCTAGCACATGGGCATGTATATACTAGATACACTGTATGTGCTCCTGTACTGTGACTAGCACAGGGGCATGTATATACTAGATACACTGTATGTACTCCTGTACTGTGACTAGCACAGGGGCATGTATATACTAGATACACTGTATGTGCTCCTGTACTGTGACTAGCACAGGGGCATGTATATACTAGATACACTGTATGTGCTCCTGTACTGTGACTAGTACAGCGGCATGTATATACTAGATACACTGTATACGCTCCTGTACTGTGACTAGCATACGGGCACGTATATACTAGATACACTGTATGTGCTCCTGTACTGTGACTAGCACAGGGGCATGTATATACTAGATACACTGTATGTGCTCCTGTACTGTGACTAGCACAGGGGCATGTATATACTAGATACACTGTATGTGCTCCTGTACTGTGACTAGCACAGGGGCATGTATATACTAGATACACTATATGTGCTCCTGTACTGTGGCTAGCACAGGGGCATGTATATACTAGATACACTGTATGTGCTCCTGTACTGTGGCTAGCACAGGGGTATGTATATACTAGATACACTGTATATGCTCCTGTACTGTGGCTAGCACAGGGGCATGTATATACTAGATACACTGTATGTGCTCCTGTACTGTGACTAGCACAGGGACATGTATATACTAGATACACTGTATATGCTCCTGTACTGTGGCTAGCACAGGGGCATGTATATACTAGATACACTGTATGTGCTCCTGTACTGTGGCTAGCACAGGGGCATGTATATACTAGATACACTGTATGTGCTCCTGTACTGTGACTAGCACAGGGACATGTATATACTAGATACACTGTATGTGCTCCTGTACTGTGACTAGCACAGGGGCATGTATATACTAGATACTCTGTATGTGCTCCTGTACTGTGACTAGCACAGGGGCATGTATATACTAGATACACTGTATGTGCTCCTGTACTGTGACTAGCACAGCGGCATGTATATACTAGATACACTGTATGTGCTCCTGTACTGTGACTAGCACAGGGGCATGTATATACTAGATACACTGTATGTGCTCCTGTACTGTGACTAGCACAGGGGCATGTATATACTAGATACACTGTATGTGCTCCTGTACTGTGGCTAGCACAGGGGCATGTATATACTAGATACACTGTATGTGCTCCTGTACTGTGACTAGCACAGGGGCATGTATATACTAGATACACTGTATGTGCTCCTGTACTGTGACTAGCACAGCGGCATGTATATACTAGATACACTGTATGTGCTCCTGTACTGTGACTAGCACAGGGGCATGTATATACTAGATACACTGTATGTGCTCCTGTACTGTGGCTAGCACAGGGACATGTATATACTAGATACACTGTATGTGCTCCTGTACTGTGGCTAGCACAGGGGCATGTATATACTAGATACACTGTATGTGCTCCTGTACTGTGACTAGCACAGGGGCATGTATATACTAGATACACTGTATGTGCTCCTGTACTGTGGCTAGCACAGGGACATGTATATACTAGATACACTGTATGTGCTCCTGTACTGTGGCTAGCACAGGGGCATGTATATACTAGATACACTGTATGTGCTCCTGTACTGTGACTAGCACAGGGGCATGTATATACTAGATACACTGTATGTGCTCCTGTACTGTGACTAGCACAGGGGCATGTATATACTAGATACACTGTATGTGCTCCTGTACTGTGACTAGCACAGGGGCATGTATATACTAGATACACTGTATGTGCTCCTGTACTGTGGCTAGCACAGGGGCATGTATATACTAGATACACTGTATGTGCTCCTGTACTGTGACTAGCACAGGGGCATGTATATACTAGATACACTGTATGTGCTCCTGTACTGTGACTAGCACAGGGGCATGTATATACTAGATACACTGTATGTGCTCCTGTACTGTGTGACCAGGAAATGTCACAGTCATCCGCACCTTTGCTGCGCCCAACTGCCCCTTCCCCCGCTCCATACGCTTGGCGAGCCTCCAGCCATCATCACCAGGCCGCACTTCCTCCGGCCTGGCCTCATGCTATAAGGGTGTCATGCAGGTGCTGAGACTGACAATGGGCGTTCCTGAGCAGCGAGCACCGGAAGCCGACGTACTACCCCAATTATACGTCTATAACAGGGATATTTATACACAGTCGCTACTTATTTACACTACACAACAGTAAAACAACATCCGGATAGTTCTCCTTTCTATCCCACTGAAAGGCATAAAGACAAAAGCACAGCCACCCCCCACAGTGGCGGCTGCCGAGGCGTTAGTGCTGGGCAGAATGGCGCACGGTCTGTAACAACAGCGCAGCAGGAGAACTAGAAACAACGTACTCAGAATAGGAAATTATTGGTTATCCCCAACTGCACAGCCGGGGGTTATTGTGCTGCGTTGTATTGTGTACAATGGCAAACAAGCAGATAAATCAATGACCCTGTAGCTGAGGCATCGTCACTCCAATCTCCCAACACATGGACTGGTGGCGCAGTTACCGCTCTCTACATTGTGACATGTGACACCTGTATGGTACAGAGGTGTCTGGTGTTATACTATGTACACAGAGCTCCATGTAAAGTGACACAAGCCGGGAATGCACTTAGCGAGCGTCCTCTGCATGACCATGACAATCGCCGCACACCGAGGAAGCTTCCGCGTCACAGGGAAGTAGTGGATGTAACATAGTATTATAATTATATAGGACAAATAATGACAAACTGGTAAATATACACACAGGGGTCAGTCCAATTAGCTGAGAGATGTTTCATGAAACTCGCAGACGTTGCACAAATGCGCGCTCCCATAAATTCTCCAATCCAGTTACATATGCCCATTTGCGGCACTCGCAGTGAGGTTCGCGAATTGTCAGCCATATGTAGTGTGAGAGAAGTGCAAGAAAAAGTGGGGTGACCTTCCCGGACCCCCCCAAAAAGTGACAATTGTGTTTGCAGAATCATACAAAAGGCTGTTAGGGGGCATAAGGAAAGCACGGGGGGTAATTAAACGGTGATCAATGTCTGATTTGTGCATTAAAAAAAAAAAAAAAAATACAAAATGCTAAAAAGCAAAAACATTGGTCGTTTTCTTTCATAAGGAGAAAAGAAAAATGCAAAAAAGTAAGAAGATGAAATAAACATTAAAAAAACTATAAAAAGCAATTACTGTTCAAAAAAATAAATACTGTAATTAAATTTGGGGTGCATTAAGCAACAATAATTATTAGGGGGTCATTTGAGTCCTTTTTATTTCAACCTCCCAAAAAATTTAATTAATGGACTAATTAAGCTAATTGATAACTTTCCGTTGCACAATTAGTCATTTTGGGGGGGGGGGGGGTCCAAGGGGTTCTGCAAGGTGTCTGTACGTTTCAAAAATCTTCACTACCATCTCTCACTGTCCGGGAGGAGTGAACAGAAGAATGCGACGTTCCTCTGCCTGGTACAACATGGATCTCTGATTGGAGAATTCACAGAGATAAAGGCAACTCGCCCCTCATAGGAGTGACCCGTTTTTATTATGATGATATCGCCCCTTTTCCATACATATTTCTTTAGTTACCGGAACACACTCAATGCCACCCCAAATACTGGTGCAAGAACGGTTCCCCAGTGGTGCTCGACGTGACACAAGGACAGAGCATGTTAGTGTAACTGCCCCTGCACAGTCACCCCCTCCTGCACAAACCATTATGGTGGGAGGGACGGGGCAGGATACATGTTGGGGCGCTGGTGGGGCGGTGCTGGCGGGGCAGGATACACGTTGGGGTGCTGGCGGGGCAGGATACACGTTGGGGTGCTGGCGGGGCAGGATACACGTTGGGGTGCTGGCGGGGTAGGATACACGTTGGGGTGCTGGCGGGGCAGGATACACGTTGGGGTGCTGGCGGGGCAGGATACACGTTGGGGTGCTGGCGGGGCAGGATACATGTTGGGGTGCTGGCGGGGCAGGATACACGTTGGGGTGCTGGCGGGGCAGGATACACGTTGGGGTGCTGGCGGGGCAGGTTACACGTTGGGGTGCTGGCGGGGCAGGATACACGTTGGGGTGCTGGCGGGGCAGGATACACGTTGGGGTGCTGGCGGGGCAGGATACACGTTGGGGTGCTGGCGGGGCAGGATACATGTTGGGGTGCTGGCGGGGCAGGATACATGTTGGGGTGCTGGCGGGGCAGGATACATGTTGGGGTGCTGGCGGGGCAGGATACATGTTGGGGTGCTGGCGGGGCAGGATACATGTTGGGGTGCTGGCGGGGCAGGATACATGTTGGGGTGCTGGCGGGGCAGGATACATGTTGGGGTGCTGGCGGGGCAGGTTACACGTTGGGGTGCTGGCGGGGCAGGATACGTGTTGGGGTGCTGGCGGGGCAGGATACGTGTTGGGGTGCTGGCGGGGCAGGATACACGTTGGGGTGCTGGCGGGGCAGGTTACACGTTGGGGCGCTGGTACCACTTTGTGACTTTCACACGTATATGAGTGTACGACACAATGACACAAGTGGGGGAGGGGAGAATACAAGCTAAGAAAAAGTACATAAAGAATAAAGAGCATAACACCTGCCTGAGGCCCAGGGATGTATCTAGGGGCGAGCGAGCCGTGCAATCACGCAGTGCGCCCAGCCGCCAACCCCTGCTGGGCGCTGTACAGTCACCCCATCAGAACCTGCTCAAACATGTCTGCAGCGGGGGTGGGCGGTGTGATGTGAGCTCCCCCCACACACACCCGCCTGCCTACCTACCTGCCGCACCAGAGGATGGGCACTGAGGGCTGCAGGCACCTGCTGTAAGTGGCCAGCGCCTATTTTGTGCTGAAGAAGGGGGTGCCCAGGCTCAGTAATCACGTGCCCAGGCTCAGTAATCACGTGCCCAGGCTCAGTAATCACGTGCCCAGGCTCAGTAATCACGTGCCCAGGCTCAGTAATCACGTGCCCAGGCTCAGTAATCACGTGCACAGGCTTGTTTCCTATCTGGGTCAGTGAATTGTAATTTCTCCTCTGGAGGCCAATATCTGTGGGTGCAGGGTGCAAAAATAGGATTTTGGTACTTACCAGGTAAATCCTTTTCTTTGAATCCATAGGGGGCACTGGAGTACTCTTGGGATATGGACGGCCTCCACAGGAAGTAGGCACTGAATAAATTAATTTTGAAACTACACCTCCCCTCCATATCCCTGAGTACCTCAGTGTTTTTTACTGAGCCGAACAGGAGCGATAGAGAGGTTGACAGTGTAGAATTACATATAACATAACGGACAACAATAAAGTTGACACAACATTACTGACAACTAAACAGTTGACACCATAACCGATTAGAACTTGTTAATCTGAACCAGTCGGTGAGAATGTGTTACCATAAGATCTACTGAACCTACCCCAAACCAGGTAAACTGCTCTGGGTGGGCGTCCAGTGCCCCCTATGGATTCAAAGAAAAGGATTTACCTGGTAAGTACCAAAATCCTATTTTCTTTTTCATCCACTAGAGGTCACTGGAGTACTCTTGGGACGTACCAAAGTTTCCCCTGTGGGCGGGAGAGCTGTTTGGCACCTGTAACACTAGGCGGCCAAAGCTAGATGCTGATGCCGCCAACGCATCAAACTTGTAGAGGCGCACAAACGTGTGCACCGAAGACCATGTAGCCGCCCGGCAAAGCTGTGTCGTAGAAGCTCCACGACTCGCTGCCCATGATGTTCCCACAGCCCGTGTGGAATGAGCCGTTACTGATGTAGGCGGCTGTAACCTAGCATGAAGGTAAGCCTGACGTATGGTCAGTTTAATCCAACTGGATAAGGTCTGCCTAGAAGCTGGCCAACTCATCTTGGCAGCATCATAGAGAGCAAACAACGTATCCGTCTTACGAACGGTCGATGTTCGGGATACATAAATGCGTAATGCGCGTACCACATCCAACCTACCAGAGTCTTCTGTAACACAGGAACTACTATTGGTTGATTGATGTGAAAAGATGACACTACCTTTGGTAGAAAAGCGGAATTCGTCCGGAGTTCCGCTCTGTCATCATGAAACACTAAACACGGTGGCTTGCACGACAAAGCACCCAAATCTGAAACACACCTTGCTGACGCTAAGGCTAAAAGAAAAAATGGTTTCCCAATTGAGAAATTTAATATCCACTTGTTGTAAAGGGTTCATAATAAAAAGACTGTAAGAAATCTAAAAACCAGATTCAAGTCTTACGGCGCAGTAGGTGGAGTGAATGGAGGCTGAACTCTGAGGACACCCTGCATAAAGGTGTGAACCGACGGCAATAGAGCCCATCTACTATGAAAAAAAAAAATGGACAACGCCGATATCTGCACTTTAAGTGTGGATAAACTCAGACCTCTATCTAACCCCATCTGTAGAAATAACAAAAGACGGGATAACTTAAAAGATGATGTCGGAAACTTCCGCGCTTCACACCAACCTACATAGGCACGCCAAATTCTGTAATAATGAGCTGCCGTAACCGGCTTCCTAGCTCGTAACATGGTTGGTATAACCGATTCTGGAATGCCCTCTCTTCTTACGAGGGCTGTCTCAATAGCCACCCCGTCAAACGCGGCCGCGCTAAATCGGGGTAAAGGAACGGACCCTGCTGTAACAGGTCAGGACGTAGTGGGAGCGGCCAAAGACCGACTGCGAGTAGACCGTGGAGATCCGAGAACCAAGCTCTCCGAGGCCAAAGAAGCGCCACTAGTGTAACTGTGAAGGACTCTCCTTTGATCCGTTTTAGCCACAGAGGGAGCAGTGGAAACAGATACACAAGACTGTACGGCCACGTGATTGTGAGAGCATCCACCGCCACTGCCTTTGGATCTCTCGTTCTGGACACGACCTGGGGCGTTTGATGATTGTGGCGAGATGCCATCAGGTCCACCTGCGGGTAACTCCATTTCTGGACCAGCATGTGAAATACTTCTGGATTTAATGCCCATTCTCCTGGATGAAAATTCAGACGGCTGAGATAATCCGCCTCCCAGTTGTCCACTCCCGGAATGACTACTGCCGACAATATCATTTGGTGATACTCGGCCCAATAGAGGATTGAAGCTACTTCCCGCATTGCCATACGGCTTTTCGTTCCTTCTTGTTTGTTGATGTATGCGACCGCCGTCGCATTGTCTGACTGCACCTGAACAGCCTGAGCCTGCAGCCTGTGCACTGCTTGTCGTAGCGCATTGTAAATTGCCCGGAGTTCCAGGACATTTATAGACAGCAATCTTTCGTGAACCGCCCAGAGACCCTGGAGCTGATAATTTTGAACTACAGCTCCCCAACCTCTGAGACTCGCGTCCGCCGTGAGAATTATCCAATTCCAGGCACCGAACCGTTTCCCTGCGGTTAGATTCTGTACTTTGAGCCACCAGAGTAGAGACACTCTGGCCCTTGGAGACAACCTCACCCTGCGGTAAATCTGCAGATGCGAGCTCGACCACTGTGCGAGCACATCCAATTGAAAAGGACGTGAGTGAAGTCCTCCGAACTGAAGCGCTTCGAAAGCCACCACTATTGTGTCTAATAGGCGAATGCACAAATGAACCGAGACTGTGCGTGGCTTGAGCACTAATTGTACCAGATGACGAATGACCTGTACTTTCTGTTCGGGTAGGTAAATTATTTGATTTACCGTATCGAGAATCATGCCTAGGAATTGAAGTCGTTGAGACGGAATCATTCAGGAATTCGCGTAGACAATGGTAGGAAATCAGATTTCCCCCCCCCCACTTGGTCTGCGATCTATCTCGTTTGGAATCCGACTCCGCCTGTTAGGAACGTAGCCAAAGTGGACGTTATGCGCCACTAGCGAAGCTGAAAACGCAAGTACCAACTGCCAACGTCCAAAGAAGCTGTAGGTAGCAAGAAGTGTAAGGTGGTCTTTATTTAGGGCAACCCTGAACTGGACTGCCCTGCCACTACA
Organism: Pseudophryne corroboree; assembly: GCF_028390025.1. Taxonomy (NCBI): domain Eukaryota; kingdom Metazoa; phylum Chordata; class Amphibia; order Anura; family Myobatrachidae; genus Pseudophryne; species Pseudophryne corroboree. The sequence continues at coordinate 174,661,486 of NC_086455.1, read as the reverse complement.
GCCTTGTTACCTCAAAAACCCTTACCAAAGCAGGGCGAAGCAACAGCCCTACTGCTGTGTAGGGTACACTCCGATAGGTAGTAAAACACCCAATAATTGTAATTGTCTCTCATTGGAAATCGTTCAGCCTTCGCTGAGAACCTGACGTACTGGCCTGGTGCTAAGAGGGCTGGCGGCAAATCGACCGCAACAATCTAACTGAAACAGTAAAAAAAAAAAAAAAAAAAATTATATATTTTTTTTTATTTTTATTTTTTTCCCTCAAGCAGTACATGCCCCCGCATTCCCCCAAAAGAGGACCGGTAAGGGTCTGTCTATGCAGTTTTTACGCAGAGCACTAACCACTATACGATCACGACAACTTAAACGAGCCAGGTAGGAGACGAACCTACAATCTTGTTATCTATAGTCAGATGCGTTATACATTGCGCCACTGGCCCAGATTCGTATTTGTCCGACACACTGTGTGACCGACTTTGCAGCGAAGCTGCTTGTTTGACTATGCATTAGACTTAGTGATCATGTACTCCAACCAGTAAGTACCGTGCATGTGGTTACCAGCAATAGTGAATCTTCCTGTAGAGTCATGCTGTACAAAAAACAATTAATAAATTAAACTCCTAACAACACCCCGCTCCTCCAGATGCTAAGTGTTGTAGAGTAGCAACCTCCGGGAAAGAACCAGGAAGTAACGTTAAAAGAAAATGGTGTCCTACCATGTTGTTTTTTTTTTTTTTTTTTTTTTTTTTTTTTAACACCTGTTAAACCAGGATCTGAACCAGTGTCCATGCAATCACAATGTTCACTGTGGCCGGAAAGCCTAACCACTTAGCTACAGAGCCACCTGTAAAAACAATAAGCAAAGCTGCTGCAGATGAGGCCTGAACTCACCATGTTTGCCGTGCTCAACAGATACTGTTTAATAAGCACTGTGTGCTGACCATTTAGTCTTGCTTACTGCAAAATAGATTTTTAATGTCAGCATATTATATATATATATATATATATATATATATCTACACATACATACATACAACAATATATATTCACACATACTCAGACCTTAATAAATATATATATATATATATATATATATATATATATATATTTCCATATATGCATACATACACATATATATTATATACCCATATACAAATATCCAGATATATCCTGATACAGAGGTATAATAAATTTTTTAGAAGTCTGAAACTAAATGTGACCTCACACAGGCTTAAAACCTGAGATGACTGCTGCTTAACCACAGCTTACTTAATGGGCCCTATCTAGTGGCCGGCACCGGAAGCGCGCTCTTGGGAGCAGCCTCTGGAGAGCTATCCTGACTGTTAAACCTATGGTAGGTTTATATTGATAGTGTAAGCCCCATCTGAGCTATTTTTAACAGTTTGAACTAGCATGTATTAGTATGCAATCTAGTTGGATCACCAGTTTCCCCCAGATGGTAAAACACTATGCAACATTGCTTAGCTTCCAAGCTCAGATGAGTTTGGGTGTATCCAGAGTGGTGTGGCTGTAGATTAAAAATACCTACAGCACCTTGTACTCCCAGGTGGCTAATCAGGCCCAACACTGCTTAGCTTCCAAAATCAGATGAGATTGGGCGTATCCAGTGTGGTGTGGCCAAGTGAATTAAGCCAAAGCTGCTGCAGGCTTTGCAGTGCTCCACAGATACGGTTTTATAAGCACCATGTGCTGGCCAATTGATATAACATATCTTACTTTACAATAGTGAACAAAGCCAGTATTTGGCTGCCACAGCCATGATTCAGATTTGCAGTCTTTAGGATCATTATAAACAGTTTATGAAATAAATAATTAGTAAGTGTATACCCATGTTTTAGACATGGCAGGGAAACTGCTTATTAGTAATTGCTGGTGTCTTACTCATGCAGACAGACAATACAAAAAAAACAAAGAGACAACTTGCACGACTCAGTAAATAGCACTAAGGTGTCTCTATAAATATATATCTGGCCAAGTGCAGTGCACGCCAGCAATATGCCTGATCCCAAATTCCCCTTAACACCCCTGCGCCTTCAATGGAGGAGAGATGTAACACAGGAAATTCTGGAAATACAACAGGAAAAACAACAGGAAGCATGGTTAATATGTCCCCATGCTCACAGTATAACACAAAGTGCCGACTTATAATTATGTAGGCAGATTTAATAAACATCTTATGTTGCACTCAAACCTGCACATGTAACTTGTATCCTGTTTTAACAAAGACTTCATAGCCTATTGTAATACATATGCAGCGCTGCTGTATTCCCTTTATCAATAAGAGTTGAATCATGATCTTTTATCCAGTGACCCTGACATTTCTGTGTGCAGGGAACATCACTGTGGCAGCAAAGTTACTCATGGAGCGGCCTATGCATAAAACCATGTGGCTGACGCAGCTCAGAGCGGCGGGGGACCACACACACACAGTATCCCACACAGTGGGGCGGCAGCGTGAGCTGACCGCCCCGTTCAACATACCTGGACCCTGTGGTGAGGGCTATGACGGGGCTTCTCTGTAAGTTCCGTCCAGCCTTTACTGCAGGTTTTAGTCCTGCACGTGGTAGTGAGGGAGCTCTTTTTAGAGAGGTCCGACACCCACAGCTGCTAAAGCAGCCTTCACTATCCCGGACCCACGCCTATTGGAAGGGGGGGAAGGGATGTGGTAAATCGTTGAAAAAAGAAAAAACTTAGAAAAAATTCCAATGAAATGTGGACCTCTGTGGCAGCAAAGCCACAAGCCTACTAACTGTGTCGAGCACAGAAAAAACACTGAGGTACTCAGGAATATGGAGGGGAGGTGTAGTTTCAAAATTAATTTATTCAGTGCCTACTTCCTGTGGAGGCCGTCCATATCCCAAGAGTACTCCAGTGACCCCTAATGGATGAAAAAGAAACTGGGGTGTAAGGTAGTCCTGTCCTGCGAGGACACTATACTGCATTCTGAAAATATCCGGGGGGTTGGGCCGTTTATACTGTTCGCAGTGGGAGCCATATTGTCATACTCAGTAGAGAGGTGAAGCACCATGTGTGCCGCTATAATACATTTACCCATCTGTCTGGTTCTCATACCTAGACAATAATATTCTGATTGCACTGGTCCTCTGCCAATCAGACTGCAGGACAGGCAGTGATCCCTCCCCTCCCCTCTCCTTTGCAGTAAGTCACTTGTGGTGAGTTGGTGACGTTGGTCTAATCCATTAATGCAGACACACCAGACCATTGCTGAGGACCCTGCGGAGACCACAATGATATGTAAACTGAGGATCATTACTGATACTCAAAGTGCAAAGAACTCTTCTTTGTTTTCACTTAAACCAGTGACCGTGGTTCTGCAGCATTGCAATACTCAGGTCTGAGCGTGGAAGCGTTTCGAAAAAGATTCCGTCCACCTTGCGCCAACAGCCTGCAAAGGCAGAACCATAGCACCTGCATCCGCTGCGGGACCCCCATCAATGGGGGTATTAGGCCTGCCTCTCTTTTCAGAGCCCCTTGAGCCGTGTATGGGGGTCTCACAAAATGTAGATAGCAGGTAACGCTCCCAGAGGGAGCTTTGGTGGGTGGGAACATGACGCAAATCGCCTAGAAATGCACATTCCTCATATTCAGTCTCCTCTGTACATAGGAGGGTACTGACCACAGGCCCCGGGCTGCCCAGGGAGATGGCAGGATAATAAGGACAAGCAAAGGCCATTATCTGACAGAGAATACAGGATTGTCTGGGATCTACAAAACCTCAGCTACTTCATCTCTATAGTCATCCCTGCCAGATACAGGGGGATATATCTAATAACCCGGGAGGAGTGCGAGTTACTCATGCAGCGGTGTGTGAACGCCAGTAATGGCGCCCAAGCTCACACCCCCTTCTAGCGCTGGATCCGCACATTTTGCTCACACATTATGGGGCTGCGAGTCAGCAGTACCATAAGTCCGGGATACTTACCTGCACTTACCTGCAGCCGCAAATTCATCGCAGGTAACTGGAATCCTCCCCCACAGTGTTTAGTTATATTCACCAAACCTAGAGACCAAGTGGAGAGAGATAAAGTACCAACCAATCAGCTCCTCGCTGCATGTTACAGGCTATGTCTGAAGCTGGTTGGCTGGCACTTTATCTCTCTCCCGCCCGCCCCAGCCCCACTGAGGGAAATTGTAATGACATGGTGGGAGACACCCAGCTATATAAGTCTTGTACCTCGTCACTAGAAACCACGCCAGCTTCTGGCAGTCCGGGGAGACCCGCATGTAGGTTTTGATGTGAGGCATGGCTCGGCTGCGGCCTGAGGTTTCCGCTTTCCACCTGCTGCAAAGGAGAAAAATAGGGACACGGTTGGCGTGAGGAGGTAATATAATCTTCTGACCGGCCCCAGGGCCTCATCCCCCCGTATGATAGCAGTAATATGTGGCCGGCAGATCTATCCAATCACTGCGCAGCAGCGAGGTACCACACCGGTATGGAGCTGCCGCTTTACAATGACCGCACTGTAACTTCCAGGGACAGAACAGGGCTCCTGCCCGGAGTCTGTGAGATCCGAGACTCCACACGCGGCTGTGATTGGCTGAAGGAGTCACCAAGCGACATAACGCTCAGGTCCGTGTGAGATGAGGGCCTGGAACGTTCCCAGTTGTAACTTGTGAGCACTTGCGGCTCATCACAGGGAAAGACGTTCCTCCCATTTCACCAGGCTATTGATCAGGAGCCAGATTTAGGGAAAGACGTCCTAACACGCGACCGGCGTCTCTGACCACTGGATTTATAACAGCAACTGTAATAAATGCTCAGACAGGCTCGTTTAGATGCCGATTTAAATCCACTGGTCAAAGCCGCCAATCATCTCATAACACAACTGTTAGTAAATCAACCTCGCGGTCTGTAGACTAGGGTAGCAGGATTGCAGCATGAGTGAGATCTTCCCGGATATAGAGGGGGCCAGTATTACTGAATCACACAGACCCTGTGCCAGGCACCCAGTACATCATACTTGTAGGTAATAAGCCCCACTGTGACCAGCGGTTACCTACTGGAAATAGGAGTGAAGCCACGGCTGTTTCTGAGCGGTCTGGATACCATACGGCAAAGAGCCGCCAGCTGCAAAACACAATGATTCAGACAATGAACGCAAACAGCAGAAAGTGACTAAACTACACGTGACAAGGATCATACATGTGACAAGGATCATACATGTGGGAGATAAATGGCTACTGTGGGAGCGCCAGCCAGCAGCACTATAAGTACCAGCAATACCACACTCTCATTCTCTAACCTGTACATAGCACTGTATATCGGATAAGCACAGGGGACCCGATCCTGATAACAGGACAGTTTATGGTCAGTGCCTGTGAGACAGACTTTTATAGAAATATGGGATCTTATTTTTCATAGACAATAGTTATTCTGACACTAAAAAGTGTTATCCACTCAAAACAATTATTTCCTAACCGGCCCTGCACCCTGTCACCCCCCTCCAACCCTAGGTGCTGTTCCATCCTCCTACCCAGCCAGGCGATATCCCGTGTTACCCCTCTAACAGTCACGCAGAGCGCCGTCGTTGCTAGATTATAGGACCAGGAAACATGTAATAAATCTGGGGGCGGAGGGGAGGGGGTCACAAGCAGCAGGCGGGAGGAATTATTATCATCACCCATCTACAGGACGTCATAAATATTCCTATAAGCTTTCCCCCACTACTGGTACATATATACCTGGATATCCTTCCAAACTGGTCCGTACATTATCCACCGAGGGGTAGATCTGAAAAAGATGCAGAAAGAAGAGATGCTGATTTGGAACATAAAAGAACAAGTAACTGAGCACCTGGGTAACACCATGCTGCACTGCAGGGGGGCAGATGTAACATGCGCAGAGAGTTAGGTGTGGGCTACATGCAGAAGCAGCCAGTAACTGAGCACCTGGGTAACACCATGCTGCACTGCAGGGGGGCATATGTAACATGTGCAGAGAGTTAGGTGTGGGCTACATGCAGAAGCAGCCAGTAACTGAGCACCTGGGTAACACCATGCTACACTTCAGGGGGGCAGATGTAACATGTGCAGAGAGTTAGGTGTGGGCTACATGCAGAAGCAGCCAGTAACTGAGCATCTGGGTAACACCATTCTGCACTGCAGGGGGGCAGATGTAACATGTGCAGAGAGTTAGGTGTGGGCTACATGCAGAAGCAGCCAGTAACTGAGCACCTGGGTAACACCACGCTGCACTGCAGGGGGGCAGATGTAACATGTGCAGAGAGTTAGGTGTGGGCTACATGCAGAAGCAGCCAGTAACTGAGCATCTGGGTAACACCATGCTGCACTGCAGGGGGGCAGATGTAACATGTGCAGAGAGTTAGGTGTGGGCTACATGCAGAAGCAGCCAGTAACTGAGCACATGGGTAACACCATGCTACACTTCAGGGGGGCAGATGTAACATGTGCAGAGAGTTAGGTGTGGGCTACATGCAGAAGCAGCCAGTAACTGAGCACATGGGTAACACCATGCTACACTTCAGGGGGGCAGATGTAACATGTGCAGAGAGTTAGGTGTGGGCTACATGCAGAAGCAGCCAGTAACTGAGCATCTGGGTAACACCATGCTGCACAGCAGGGGGCAGATGTAACATGTGCAGAGAGTTAGGTGTGGGCTACATGCAGAAGCAGCCAGTAACTGAGCACATGGGTAACACCATGCTGCACTGCAGGGGGGCAGATGTAACATGTGCAGAGAGTTAGGTGTGGGCTACATGCAGAAGCAGCCAGTAACTGAGCATCTGGGTAACACCATGCTGCACTGCAGGGGGCAGATGTAACATGTGCAGAGAGTTAGGTGTGGGCTACATGCAGAAGCAGCCAGTAACTGAGCATCTGGGTAACACCATGCTGCACAGCAGGGGGCAGATGTAACATGTGCAGAGAGTTAGGTGTGGGCTACATGCAGAAGCAGCCAGTAACTGAGCACATGGGTAACACCATGCTGCACTGCAGGGGGGCAGATGTAACATGTGCAGAGAGTTAGGTGTGGGCTACATGCAGAAGCAGCCAGTAACTGAGCACATGGGTAACACCATGCTACACTTCAGGGGGGCAGATGTAACATGTGCAGAGAGTTAGGTGTGGGCTACATGCAGAAGCAGCCAGTAACTGAGCACATGGGTAACACCATGCTGCACAGCAGGGGGCATATGTAACATGTGCAGAGAGTTAGGTGTGGGCTACATGCAGAAGCAGCCAGTAACTGAGCACATGGGTAACACCATGCTACACTTCAGGGGGGCAGATGTAACATGTGCAGAGAGTTAGGTGTGGGCTACATGCAGAAGCAGCCAGTAACTGAGCATCTGGGTAACACCATGCTGCACAGCAGGGGGCAGATGTAACATGTGCAGAGAGTTAGGTGTGGGCTACATGCAGAAGCAGCCATTAACTGAGCATCTGGGTAACACCATGCTGCACTGCAGGGGGCAGATGTAACATGTGCAGAGAGTTAGGTGTGGGCTACATGCAGAAGCAGCCAGTAACTGAGCACCTGGGTAACACCATGCTACACTTCAGGGGGGCAGATGTAACATGTGCAGAGAGTTAGGTGTGGGCTACATGCAGAAGCAGCCAGTAACTGAGCATCTGGGTAACACCATGCTGCACTGCAGGGGGCAGATGTAACATGTGCAGAGAGTTAGGTGTGGGCTACATGCAGAAGCAGCCAGTAACTGAGCACATGGGTAACACCATGCTACACTTCAGGGGGGCAGATGTAACATGTGCAGAGAGTTAGGTGTGGGCTACATGCAGAAGCAGCCAGTAACTGAGCATCTGGGTATCACCATGCTGCACTGCAGGGGGGGCAGATGTAACATGTGCAGAGAGTTAGGTGTGGGCTACATGCAGAAGCAGCCAGTAACTCAGCACCTGGGTAACACCATGCGGCACTGCAGGGGGGCAGATGTAACATGTGCAGAGAGTTAGGTGTGGGCTACATGCAGAAGCAGCCAGTAACTGAGCATCTGGGTATCACCATGCTGCACTGCAGGGGGGGCAGATGTAACATGTACAGAGAGTTAGGTGTGGGCTACATGCAGAAGCAGCCAGTAACTGAGCACCTGGGTAACACCATGCTACACTTCAGGGGGGCAGATGTAACATGTGCAGAGAGTTAGGTGTGGGCTACATGCAGAAGCAGCCAGTAACTGAGCATCTGGGTAACACCATGCTGCACAGCAGGGGGCAGATGTAACATGTGCAGAGAGTTAGGTGTGGGCTACATGCAGAAGAAGCCATTAACTGAGCATCTGGGTAACACCATGCTGCACTGCAGGGGGCAGATGTAACATGTGCAGAGAGTTAGGTGTGGGCTACATGCAGAAGCAGCCAGTAACTCAGCACCTGGGTAACACCATGCGGCACTGCAGGGGGGCAGATGTAACATGTGCAGAGAGTTAGGTGTGGGCTACATGCAGAAGCAGCCAGTAACTGAGCACCTGGGTAACACCATGCTGCACAGCAGGGGGCAGATGTACCATGTGCAGAGAGTTAGGCGTGGGCTACATGCAGAAGCAGCCAGTAACTGAGCACCTGGGTAACACCATGCTGCACTGCAGGGAGGCAGATGTAACATGTGCAGAAAGTTAGGTGTGGGCTACATGCAGAAGCAGCCAGTAACTGAGCACCTGGGTAACGCCATGCTGCACTGCAGGGGGCAGATGTAAAATGTGCAGAGAGTTAGGTGTGGGAGGGGAGTGTCCTAGCTCAGAGCTACATTGCAGTGTGAGAATAAAGCTGCCAGCATGTGTGGGCTACATGCAGAAGCAGCCAGAAACTGAGCACCTGGGTAACACCATGCTGCGCTGCAGGGGGGCAGATGTAACATGTGCAGAGAGTTAGGTGTTGGCTACATGCAGAAGCAGCCAGGAACTGAGCACCTGGGTAACACCATGCTGCGCTGCAGGGGGGCAGATGTAACATGTGCAGAGAGTTAGGTGTTGGCTACATGCAGAAGCAGTCAGTAACTGAGCACCTGGGTAACACCATGCTGCGCTGCAGGGGGGCAGATGTAACATGTGCAGAGAGTTAGGTGTTGGCTACATGCAGAAGCAGTCAGTAACTGAGCACCTGGGTAACACTATGCTGCGCTGCAGGGGGGCAGATGTAACATGTGCAGAGAGTTAGGTGTTGGCTACATGCAGAAGCAGCCAGGAACTGAGCACCTGGGTAACACCATTCTGCGCTGCAGGGGGGCAGATGTAACATGTGCAGAGAGTTAGGTGTTGGCTACATGCAGAAGCAGTCAGTAACTGAGCACCTGGGTAACACTACGTGGCACATTCAAATGACTTTGCTGCCAGACATATCGGGTTGCAGAGTGGTAAGCGTTTGTTCATACACCTTGCCAATCGTTACATCGGTCAGCGGATCAGCCGGGAGGCCAATCATTTAGCCAGTGTACCCAGCCTTAGCATTTTCCTGATGACACAACGCCCAGGCGGCTGTGATAAGACACGACAGGAAAGTACCGGTACTAGGGCTTTGTGATTACCAGCTGCAGGGGGTTCTCTGTGTTCTGTAGAGTCTTCACCCCCTTCCCCAGGGTCTTCAGGCTCTCACTGAATTCAGAATGAAGCCACTTGGTCTTGTCAGCACCCATTGAGCCTATACTGGAGAACTGACCAAGCACCGGCCAGGACTCTGCACCAGCAATGGGACTGGCCTTCTCTCTCAGCAGCTGCGGAAAGATAAAATACAGCAGATTAACCGCTTTTAGGAGACGTTCCACAGGAGGATTCCTACACCCCTGAGCAAGATGAGGGGTCTGTCTGGGAGAGTCTCCTATCACACAGCGGACCCGGCCATACAGAGCTGGTAACATGCCGCAGGCAAAGGGACCAATATCACAGCATGCCTGGCCTCAACGCCACCTCCAAAGCGATAAGGGAACATAAGACGCCTGACAGTAGCAGCTCCCTACCCCGCAGGTAGATCACATACCTTTCTTACACGGAAATGCCCCCACTTCTCCTTGTCATTTCCCTGGTACCTCCCAGGTGTTGACCCGACAAGATACACCCTGCAATGTGCAATGATCAAAAAGTTAAATATTAGTGAATTAAGAAGCACTGAGAGGCATTTCCTAATACGCCAGCAATAACTTCCTCCAACTAAGAGGCATTTCCTAATACGCCAGCAATAACTTCCTCCAACTAAGAGGCATTTCCTAATACACCAGCAATAACTTCCTCCAACTAAGAGGCATTTCTTAATACGCCAGCAATAACTTCCTCCAACTAAGAGGCATTTCCTAATACTCCAGCAATAACTTCCTCCAACTAAGAAGCATTTCCTAATACGCCAGCAATAACTTCCTCCAACTAAGAGGCATTTCCTAATACACCAGCAATAACTTCCTCCAACTAAGAGGCATTTCCTAATACGCCAGCAATAACTTCCTCCAACTAAGAGGCATTTCCTAATACTCCAGCAATAACTTCCTCCAACTAAGAAGCATTTCCTAATACGCCAGCAATAACTTCCTCCAACTAAGAGGCATTTCCTAATACGCCAGCAATAACTTCCTCCAACTAAGAGGCATTTCTTAATACGCCAGCAATAACTTCCTCCAACTAAGAGGCATTTCCTAATACGCCAGCAATAACTTCCTCCAACTAAGAGGCATTTCCTAATACTCCAGCAATAACTTCCTCCAACTAAGAGGCATTTCCTAATACTCCAGCAATAACTTCCTCCAACTAAGAAGCATTTCCTAATACGCCAGCAATAACTTCCTCCAACTAAGAGGCATTTCCTAATACGCCAGCAATAACTTCCTCCAACTAAGAGGCATTTTCCTAATACGCCAGCAATAACTTCCTCCAACTAAGAGGCCTTTCCTAATACGCCAGCAAGAACTTCCTCCAACTAAGAGGCATTTCCTAATACGCCAGCAATAATTTCCTCCAACAAAGAGGCATTTCCTAATACGCCAGCAATAACTTCCTCCAACTGAGAGGCATTTCCTAATACGCCAGCAATAACTTCCTCCAACTGAGAGGCATTTCCTAATACGCCAGCAATAACTTCCTCCAACTAAGAGGCATTTCCTAATACGCCAGCAATAATTTCCTCCAACAAAGAGGCATTTCCTAATACGCCAGCAATAACTTCCTCCAACTAAGAGGCATTTCCTAATACGCCAGCAATAACTTCCTCCAACTAAGAGGCATTTCCTAATACACCAGCAATAACTTCCTCCAACTAAGAGGCATTTCCTAATACGCCAGCAATAACTTCCTCCAACTAAGAGGCATTTCCTAATACGCCAGCAATAACTTCCTCCAACTAAGAGGCATTTCCTAATACACCAGCAATAACTTCCTCCAACTAAGAGGCATTTCCTAATACGCCAGCAATAACTTCCTCCAACTAAGAGGCATTTCCTAATACGCCAGCAATAACTTCCTCCAACTAAGAGGCATTTCCTAATACGCCAGCAATAATTTCCTCCAACAAAGAGGCATTTCCTAATACGCCAGCAATAACTTCCTCCAACTAAGAGGCATTTCCTAATACGCCAGCAATAACTTCCTCCAACTAAGAGGCATTTTCCTAATACGCCAGCAATAACTTCCTCCAACTAAGAGGCCTTTCCTAATACGCCAGCAAGAACTTCCTCCAACTAAGAGGCATTTCCTAATACGCCAGCAATAATTTCCTCCAACAAAGAGGCATTTCCTAATACGCCAGCAATAACTTCCTCCAACTGAGAGGCATTTCCTAATACGCCAGCAATAACTTCCTCCAACTGAGAGGCATTTCCTAATACGCCAGCAATAACTTCCTCCAACTAAGAGGCATTTCCTAATACGCCAGCAATAATTTCCTCCAACAAAGAGGCATTTCCTAATACGCCAGCAATAACTTCCTCCAACTAAGAGGCATTTCCTAATACGCCAGCAATAACTTCCTCCAACTAAGAGGCATTTCCTAATACACCAGCAATAACTTCCTCCAACTAAGAGGCATTTCCTAATACGCCAGCAATAACTTCCTCCAACTAAGAGGCATTTCCTAATACGCCAGCAATAACTTCCTCCAACTAAGAGGCATTTCCTAATACACCAGCAATAACTTCCTCCAACTAAGAGGCATTTCCTAATACGCCAGCAATAACTTCCTCCAACTAAGAGGCATTTCCTAATACGCCAGCAATAACTTCCTCCAACTAAGAGGCATTTCCTAATACGCCAGCAATAACTTCCTCCAACTAAGAGGCATTTCCTAATACGCCAGCAATAATTTCCTCCAACAAAGAGGCATTTCCTAATACGCCAGCAATAACTTCCTCCAACAAAGAGGCATTTCCTAATACGCCAGCAATAACTTCCTCCAACTAAGAGGCATTTCCTAATACGCCAGCAATAACTTCCTCCAACTAAGAGGCATTTCCTAATACTCCAGCAATAACTTCCTCCAACTAAGAGGCATTTCCTAATACTCCAGCAATAACTTCCTCCAACTAAGAAGCATTTCCTAATACGCCAGCAATAACTTCCTCCAACTAAGAGGCATTTCCTAATACGCCAGCAATAACTTCCTCCAACTAAGAGGCATTTTCCTAATACGCCAGCAATAACTTCCTCCAACTAAGAGGCCTTTCCTAATACGCCAGCAATAACTTCCTCCAACTAAGAGGCCTTTCCTAATACGCCAGCAATAACTTCCTCCAACTAAGAGACATTTCCTAATACGCCAGCAATAATTTCCTCCAACAAAGAGGCATTTCCTAATACGCCAGCAATAACTTCCTCCAACTGAGAGGCATTTCCTAATACGCCAGCAATAACTTCCTCCAACTAAGAGGCATTTCCTAATACGCCAGCAATAACTTCCTCCAACTAAGAGGCATTTCCTAATACGCCAGCAATAATTTCCTCCAACAAAGAGGCATTTCCTAATACGCCAGCAATAACTTCCTCCAACTAAGAGGCATTTCCTAATACGCCAGCAATAACTTCCTCCAACTAAGAGGTGTGAGGATACGGATTCTCAGATCACTCAGGTAAACAGTTTAGTAAAGTGGCAAAGGCCCTTTATTGTAAAAATACACACACAGTACACAAAACAGTAACTATTACATGCCAGGATGGTATCTTACTTACTAAGTCCCCACAGTAGTTTAGAATTACAGTCTACCGATGTCACATGCCAGTAGTAGTTCTGTGTCTCCTGGTCTGGACTACCAGCTCACACAATAGCCTTCGCAACAAATTCTCACCACTGACGGCACCGCAATGCCTAGTCTGCGCATGCACTCCAGAAGTACCTCTACTCTCTGACCTTCTGTGTAGATCTCCCCCTCAGTGCACGTCCAGTAGCCTCTTGAAACCAGCAGATCCCAACAATGCTTCTAGGCCTCAGCACACTGGCAGCACTACCTTACCAGTAGCTTTCAGAAGCCAAACACATCACTCCTCTCAGGCCAGGAACTTCCGTGCACTCTCTGTTTCAAATCTCTGTTATCCTCAAACCTTTGTCTGTCCTACCATAAGGCGACACCTTCTGGCTCTGTATTGGGTGGGTTACATTAAAGGGGCTGACTACAGAACATTTTCAGATAGACCTACTTTAACATGCCCAGGCATGTCCTCTAGCACACAATAGATGTTAATTAAATGAACCTTAATTAATCTGATTGTGTGGCCTGGAATCCATTGTCTGGGGAACAATGAGGGGGGTGTATGGACTGACATCTGAGACTGGCTGTATCTCCAACAGCAAACAAACAGGTTATCAAAGCAGTCACATGGGGGGGAGGGGACACACACATTATTTTACAAACTATAATACAATAACCAATACATTCATATATATAAATCTTCATATGCATTCTGTACAAAATATCAGGCTAGACATATTATTCCCTGATAAGCACAAACACATATAACAGGGGGATAATGTTTCACAATAATATGTGATGTCCAGTTCTATTGTGAATCCAGGCAGCATGCTGTATAGGTGATAACCAAGTTCTGTCCTGTCTCTTTACACTAACGCACTGAATCCAGAAACAGGCTGGCAAAAAGTACTCCTCATGAGCCAGCTGGGCTGCGTCCGTTACAGACCTCCCCTACTTTTTCCAGCCGCTGCGATTCAGTGACAAGAGTAACCCATTTGGGATGGGCAGACATCACATCTGGACCGCCTGGGTCAAACAAGTGTGGGCTTACGTTTCCATCTGGCGGTAGAGGGTCTGGGCTCAGCAGTTCACAGTTTTTAAGACCCCCTCCAGTATCCCAGGCACTGTGTTTAAACAGCCTGATTGGTGGTGGGTAACCCCTATCATCAGAGGTGCTTCCCTCGCCACCCTCCTTTTTGGGTGACAACACTCCCTTTATCTTTGGTGCATCAGAGAGGAGAGTGAGCTGCATCAACAAAATCTGGTCTCTGGGGTCCTCACTCTCCCTCCCCAACACTATATTCCCTGGGAACTCCACCTCCATCACCTCTGGTGCATCTGGACAGTGGTTTGCCTCCCCCTCCCCCATTTTGAGTGACGTTACTCCCTCTACTTCTGAGGTATCACAGGGTAGCACAATCTGCATCACCAGCCTTGCATCAGGAAACCTGGCAGGGATAGTCAGTGGCTGGGGCCCTTCTTCTGTACTTAACCACTGGGATGAATTTGGCTGCAGGGGAGCAGCGAGTATCTTTAATTCTTCTCCACGTGCTCCCCCCTCAAAAGCCTCTACCCCCTCCCTTGGGTCTGAAATGTCTTCTACGCCCTCAAATGATAATTTCTGGGCCTCCACTAGCATAGCAAACTGGACAGCTGGTTCAGGTGCCACTGACAGACTAGACCTCACCTGCAGCGGTGAGTCCTCGGCCCTTATCAGGTCCTTGGTACCCTTGACACCAACATCTTCTTGGTACTGGCATTCATTCACCAGTGCCTCATCTTCCATCTCTGAAAATGGAAAGCCTGGAAGCTGCACTTCTCCCAGGTCTATTGCTGTATCAAGCAGATCATGACTCTGGGTCTTGTCCTCTGTGTGTGGTGCATTGAGTCCTCCCACCACAGGCACCTTAGCTGACTGGTTAGGCCTTTGTAAAGGAATGCTATAACTCAGCTGTTCCTGATATATTCCTTGCATAGGGTAGCACAGGGTAGCATTCACTGCACTTACCCACACTGTATGGTCCAGACTCCATGTACGCCTTTCTGGGGATAACTGCCTCCTGGAGTGATCCAACACACCTTGCTCCCTGGTCTGTTCACGCCACCTTAGAGTGGATTCCATCAGCCGACTGCTCGAGCTATCCATCCTCTGACCCAGTCGCTGGCTCTGCGAATCTCCTCTGTATGAAACTTCAGAAGCCATGTTGCGTTGCTGGCACCTGCCCTGGGGCTCATCCTGATGGGACAGGGCAGTCTGTAGAATGGTGGCTGCTGGTGCAAGAGTCCGCACTGTAGGACTGTTGTCTGGTAATTCCAGCACCTCCTTTATTACCCGCATCCGATCCTCGGGTGTCGCGCCATCTCCCAGTGCTTCTAGACGGGCCTGTAATACCTCCGGTGTCTTTTCAAACTTTTCTCCAACCTTCCCCTCTCCAAGGGCTTTCAGACGGGGTTGTACTAACCCTCGGGATACCACCTCCGATCCTCCGCTCTCCCTGCGGTTACTGGCATCGAATGTCCCGGCTGTAGGTCTCAACCACTCCGTCACTTGTTCCTCCTCATCTGACTCCTCAGAGTCCTCCTCATCACAAGGGTGTTCTTGATCCCATTTCAGCAATTTCGCAATTAGGGATTCCTTTCCATCTGTTGCGGTCACCTTAATACCTCGTGCTCGACAGACCATATGCAGGAATCTCTTGTTGAGGTTTATGTACACTTCTGTTTCTGCCTCCATGCTGCTGACTTTCCAAACGTGCCACCAACTTTTCAGCAAGATACCTGGCTACTGTGTGCCAAACTGTTTACAAGGCTCTTAGGTGTACTCCGCCGACACCTCTCGCAGCCTTACCCAGGGTAAACCGGGACTGAGTGATCCCACTGCTGCCACCAATTGTGAGGATACGGATTCTCAGATCACTCAGGTAAACAGTTTAGTAAAGTGGCAAAGGCCCTTTATTGTAAAAATACACACACAGTACACAAAACAGTAACTATTACATGCCAGGATGGTATCTTACTTACTAAGTCCCCACAGTAGTTTAGAATTACAGTCTACCGATGTCACATGCCAGTAGTAGTTCTGTGTCTCCTGGTCTGGACTACCAGCTCACACAATAGCCTTCGCAACAAATTCTCACCACTGACGGCACCGCAATGCCTAGTCTGCGCATGCACTCCAGAAGTACCTCTACTCTCTGACCTTCTGTGTAGATCTCCCCCTCAGTGCACGTCCAGTAGCCTCTTGAAACCAGCAGATCCCAACAATGCTTCTAGGCCTCAGCACACTGGCAGCACTACCTTACCAGTAGCTTTCAGAAGCCAAACACATCACTCCTCTCAGGCCAGGAACTTCCGTGCACTCTCTGTTTCAAATCTCTGTTATCCTCAAACCTTTGTCTGTCCTACCATAAGGCGACACCTTCTGGCTCTGTATTGGGTGGGTTACATTAAAGGGGCTGACTACAGAACATTTTCAGATAGACCTACTTTAACATGCCCAGGCATGTCCTCTAGCACACAATAGATGTTAATTAAATGAACCTTAATTAATCTGATTGTGTGGCCTGGAATCCATTGTCTGGGGAACAATGAGGGGGGTGTATGGACTGACATCTGAGACTGGCTGTATCTCCAACAGCAAACAAACAGGTTATCAAAGCAGTCACATGGGGGGGAGGGGACACACACATTATTTTACAAACTATAATACAATAACCAATACATTCATATATATAAATCTTCATATGCATTCTGTACAAAATATCAGGCTAGACATATTATTCCCTGATAAGCACAAACACATATAACAGGGGGATAATGTTTCACAATAATATGTGATGTCCAGTTCTATTGTGAATCCAGGCAGCATGCTGTATAGGTGATAACCAAGTTCTGTCCTGTCTCTTTACACTAACGCACTGAATCCAGAAACAGGCTGGCAAAAAGTACTCCTCATGAGCCAGCTGGGCTGCGTCCGTTACAAGAGGCATTTCCTAATACACCAGCAATAACTTCCTCCAACTAAGAGGCATTTCCTAATACGCCAGCAATAACTTCCTCCAACTAAGAGGCATTTCCTAATACGCCAGCAATAACTTCCTCCAACTAAGAGGCATTTCCTAATACGCCAGCAATAATTTCCTCCAACAAAGAGGCATTTCCTAATACGCCAGCAATAACTTCCTCCAACTAAGAGGCATTTCCTAATACGCCAGCAATAACTTCATCCAACTAAGAGGCATTTCCTAATACGCCAGCAATAACTTCCTCCAACTAAGAGGCATTTCCTAATACGCCAGCAATAACTTCCTCCAACTAAGAGGCATTTCCTAATACGCCAGCAATAATTTCCTCCAACAAAGAGGCATTTCCTAATACGCCAGCAATAACTTCCTCCAACTAAGAGGCATTTCCTAATACGCCAGCAATAACTTCCTCCAACTAAGAGGCATTTCCTAATACACCAGCAATAACTTCCTCCAACTAAGAGGCATTTCCTAATACGCCAGCAATAACTTCCTCCAACTAAGAGGCATTTCCTAATACGCCAGCAATAACTTCCTCCAACTAAGAGGCATTTCCTAATACGCCAGCAATAATTTCCTCCAACAAAGAGGCATTTCCTAATACGCCAGCAATAACTTCCTCCAACTAAGAGGCATTTCCTAATACGCCAGCAATAACTTCCTCCAACTAAGAGGCATTTCCTAATACACCAGCAATAACTTCCTCCAACTAAGAGGCATTTCCTAATACGCCAGCAATAACTTCCTCCAACTAAGAGGCATTTCCTAATACGCCAGCAATAATTTCCTCCAACAAAGAGGCATTTCCTAATACGCCAGCAATAACTTCCTCCAACTAAGAGGCATTTCCTAATACGCCAGCAATAACTTCATCCAACTAAGAGGCATTTCCTAATACACCAGCAATAACTTCCTCCAACTAAGAGGCATTTCCTAATACGCCAGCAATAACTTCCTCCAACTAAGAGGCATTTCCTAATACGCCAGCAATAATTTCCTCCAACAAAGAGGCATTTCCTAATACGCCAGCAATAACTTCCTCCAACTAAGAGGCATTTCCTAATACGCCAGCAATAACTTCCTCCAACTAAGAGGCATTTCCTAATACACCAGCAATAACTTCCTCCAACTAAGAGGCATTTCCTAATACACCAGCAATAACTTCCTCCAACTAAGAGGCATTTCCTAATACGCCAGCAATAACTTCCTCCAACTAAGAGGCATTTCCTAATACGCCAGCAATAATTTCCTCCAACAAAGAGGCATTTCCTAATACGCCAGCAATAACTTCCTCCAACTAAGAGGCATTTCCTAATACACCAGCAATAACTTCCTCCAACTAAGAGGCATTTCCTAATACACCAGCAATAACTTCCTCCAACTAAGAGGCATTTCCTAATACACCAGCAATAACTTCCTCCAACTAAGAGGCATTTCCTAATACACCAGCAATAACTTCCTCAAACTAAGAGGCATTTCCTAATACACCAGCAATAATTTCCTCCAACTAAGAGCAATGAACTGATACGCCAGATTTAATGTGCGTTAGACCCATGTCACGTACGAGCAGCTGCTGCAGCAGAGATGCGACCCCTGGTTCGCAGTGTCTTCCCTGTAACATAAAGCATTCGTACTAATCAGAGTCTGGCAGGGGTAACCTTGCTTTGCTTTGTACGGGGAATAAATTGCAGCGGCTCCGCAGAACCGCCCACATGCCACGCACCACAGCGGCGATGTACAGACCTGGTCTCGGACAGATTGTGCTGCTTTATTACATCCATCCACTCTTTGAGGCTCGGGGAGTTGTAGGAGGCGAGATAGGCCACCAAATCTGCCCTGAAGTTAGTCAAGGATTCCCCAGCTAAGGATGAAGATCCCTCTGGCAGTCTGGGATACAGTGGACTCATCCAGATCCTAAAAGACACAGGAACATGAAGATGTGGCTTTAGAGGACGGAATTAAGAATCCAAGGTCTGTATACTTTAGCTGATAACAGGGCAGGTTTACATGATAATCCTGTCTGGGCACACAGAAGGGGTTACAAAGGCAATATCAATGTGTATGTAAGCTCCATCCCCATAGAACAGTCTGTAACACTCATGTAGCGTGCGCCCGGCCCTTTCCTGCTGCAGCTGTCCGCCATTCTGGTCCGCAAGCCGTGGTATTCACCTGGGCAATCAGTGACGGAGGTTTAACCTCTTGTGAAGTGACCAGAGGAGACTGCTGTGTAACCTCTTGTGAAGTGACCAGAGAAGACTGCTGTGTAACCTCTTGTGAAGTGACCAGAGGAGACCTGCTGTGTAACCTCTTGTGAAGTGACCAGAGGAGACCTGCTGTGTAACCTCTTGTGAAGTGACCAGAGGAGACTGCTGTGTAATCTCTTGTGAAGTGACCAGAGGAGACCTGCTGTGTAACCTCTTGTGAAGTGACCAGAGGAGACCTGCTGTGTAACCTCTTGTGAAGTGACCAGAGGAGACTGCTGTGTAATCTCTTGTGAAGTGACCAGAGGAGACCTGCTGTGTAACCTCTTGTGAAGTGACCAGAGGAGACCTGCTGTGTAACCTCTTGTGAAGTGACCAGAGGAGACCTGCTGTGTAACCTCTTGTGAAGTGACCAGAGGAGACCTGCTGTGTAACCTCTTGTTAAGTGACCAGAGGAGACCTGCTGTGTAACCTCTTGTGAAGTGACCAGAGTAGACCTGCTGTGTAACCTCTTGTGAAGTGACCAGAGGAGACCTGCTGTGTAACCTCTTGTGACGTGACCAGAGGAGACCTGCTGTGTAACCTCTTGTGACGTGACCAGAGGAGACCTGCTGTGTAACCTCTTGTGACGTGACCAGAGGAGACCTGCTGTGTAACCTCTTGTGAAGTGACCAGAGGAGACCTGCTGTGTAACCTCTTGTGAAGTGACCAGAGGAAACCTGCTGTGTAACCTCTTGTGAAGTGACCAGAGAAGACTGCTGTGTAACCTCTTGTGAAGTGACCAGAGGAGACCTGCTGTGTAACCTCTTGTGAAGTGACCAGAGGAGACTGCTGTGTAACCTCTTGTGAAGTGACCAGAGGAGACCTGCTGTGTAACCTCTTGTGAAGTGACCAGAGAAGACTGCTGTGTAACCTCTTGTGAAGTGACCAGAGGAGACCTGCTGTGTAACCTCTTGTGAAGTGACCAGAGGAGACCTGCTGTGTAACCTCTTGTGAAGTGACCAGAGGAGACTGCTGTGTAATCTCTTGTGAAGTGACCAGAGGAGACCTGCTGTGTAACCTCTTGTGACGTGACCAGAAGAGACCTGCTGTGTAACCTCTTGTGAAGTGACCAGAGGAGACCTGCTGTGTAACCTCTTGTGAAGTGACCAGAGGAGACCTGCTGTGTAACCTCTTGTGACGTGACCAGAGGAGACCTGCTGTGTAACCTCTTGTGAAGTGACCAGAGGAGACCTGCTGTGTAACCTCTTGTGAAGTGACCAGAGGAGACCTGCTGTGTAACCTCTTGTGAAGTGACCAGAGGAGACCTGCTGTGTAACCTCTTGTGAAGTGACCAGAGGAGACCTGCTGTGTAACCTCTTGTGAAGTGACCAGAGGAGACCTGCTGTGTAACCTCTTGTGACGTGACCAGAGGAGACCTGCTGTGTAACCTCTTGTGACGTGACCAGAGGAGACCTGCTGTGTAACCTCTTGTGAAGTGACCAGAAGAGACTGCTGTGTAACCTCTTGTGACGTGACCAGAGGAGACCTGCTGTGTAATCTCTTGTGAAGTGACCAGAGGAGACCTGCTGTGTAACCTCTTGTGACGTGACCAGAGGAGACCTGCTGTGTAACCTCTTGTGAAGTGACCAGAGGAGACCTGCTGTGTAACCTCTTGTGACGTGACCAGAGGAGACTGCTGTGTAACCTCTTGTGAAGTGACCAGAGGAGACCTGCTGTGTAACCTCTTGTGAAGTGACCAGAGGAGACCTGCTGTGTAACCTCTTGTGACGTGACCAGAGGAGACCTGCTGTGTAACCTCTTGTGAAGTGACCAGAAGAGACTGCTGTGTAACCTCTTGTGACGTGACCAGAGGAGACCTGCTGTGTAACCTCTTGTGAAGTGACCAGAGGAGACCTGCTGTGTAACCTCTTGTGAAGTGACCAGAGGAGACTGCTGTGTAACCTCTTGTGAAGTGACCAGAGGAGACCTGCTGTGTAGTTCTCATTAGTACATAGATTAGTATGGAATTGCTGGTGTACAGCAGGATCAGATGTCAGTCTGAGTGATTGAATATCGATGTTATCTCACAGATATCAATATATATGTGTTTTTTTGTGTAGTCACCATTGAATCTTATTTTCTGAGTCTGGCTGGGGGACACTGGTACCATGGCGCTGCTGGTGGGACCATAGGAGTTGACTATCGCTTTAACCACGAGCTCCTCCCCTCTGCGAACCCATAATGCGGGTACAACTAGAAAAGAGCCCGGAAAGGAGAAGCGGGAACCAACTGAAATTGTTGGAATCACAACAAAACAGAACCACGTGGAACGGCAGCAACACAGAACCCCCCAAGACAGAGCAAGGGAGGAGGAAGCGTAGCGGGCGTCAGCTGGATTCAGAGAAAAGGATTCAATGGTGAATACACAAACCGCTCCTTTCATCCAGGCTAAGAGAACGCTCAGGCTGCCAGACCGGAGAACTGTACGCCCTGAGTGGGCATCGCTGCAGGCAAACACATGACACCGATGAAAATGAGTGAATGGCGTGGCATGGGGCTCCATGGAAGCCCCATGCCAAGCCGGCCAAGAGGTCGCCACCAACCTAGTTGAATGCACTGACACCCAGTCTAGTGCCAGTCGTCTCGTGCTAGAATAAGCTCGAGTGATGACGGAACCTTATGCTCTAAGAAACTGGTGTCATTCAAAATCTACGTTTAGTCCTTCTGGGACTAAGGTACCAAATTGAAAAATAAGTTTTGACTCTTCCTTAAGCAGGTTCTGGTCCCAATCCCCTCCTCCCCAGGGTTGCTTTATATATGTTTTAGACCTAGGAATTCCAAGGTTGATGGGTCACTTCCATGCTTGAGTTTGATGTGTTTGGGGATATTATGATTTTCCTTTTCATTTTTGATGTTATTCAAATGTTCGTTGGTTCTAATGTGGAGCTTGCGAATAGTTTTTGCCACATATTGTAGCCCGCAGGGGCAAACAAGATAAATGACTCCCGTGGAGTTGCAAGTGATTTTATCTCTTATACTGAAATCTTTGTTGGTAGTCTTTGAAAAAATACTTTTTGTGGGTTTAGTGGTTTTTGTTCCTGTTTTTTAACATGCCGCACAATTGTTGCATCTGTAGAAACTGGACTCCGTGTGTTTAAGCCACATCTTATTCACTTTTGGTTCTGGTTTCAAATGGCTCCTTACTAGACTCTTTCCAATTGTTGGAGCACGTCTGTATATAATTCTGGGTTGAGGTGGCAGTAGTATTTTCAATTCATCATCGGTCATGAGGCTTTGCGAGTGTTTCTTCATACTGGATTCTATGAAGTTCCTCTGTCCAGAAAAGATGGTAATAAACAGTAGATCCATAATTGTTTCCTTTTTATTTTTTGTGTTATATTTAAAGAGATCTGTTCGATTTATGGATTCTACTTCTCAGTTATCCTTCTCGAGTTTCTCTGCTTTGTAGTTCTTCTTCTTGAATTGGTTCAACAAATTAGTTGTCTGTTCTTCGCAGTCTTCTTTTCTAGAGCAGTTTCTTCTAATTCTCCTCATTTGTCCTTTGGGTACGTTGGAGAGCCACTGGGGATGATGGTTGCTCTTTGCATCCAGATAATTGTTGCAATCAACGGGCTTCATGTATGTTTTAGTCTCAATGTTGTTATTGTGAATAAAGATCGTCAAATCCAGGAAATTGATGCTGCTCCGACTTGTCTCTTGTGTGAACTCTAGGTTTTCTGTATTCTGATTTATCTTCCTCAAGAATTCTGATGTCATCTTCTTTGCCATCCCACACTAGGAGCACGTCATCTATGTATCTCACCCATACTATTAAATTTGGAAGATATTCGTTATTAGCCCATAGTCTCTCATTTTCCCATTGCGCCAGGAACAGATTGGCGTATGATCGTGCAAAATTCGTTCCCATCGCTGTTCCTTGTGTCTGGATGAAGAATTGCTCCCCAAACCAGAAATAATTATGGGTCAAAATTAATTTTATTCCTTCCAGAATAAGGGAGATTTGCTGTTCTTTCAGATCTGATTCTTCCAATAGTATTTTCTGGAGATTTCGGCACCCATCCTCATGTTTAATGCAAGTATATAAAGATTTTATATCACATGTCACCAGTATATCTGTCCTTCCAGGTTCTGTCGTTCAATAGGCTCAACACCTGTGTGGTATGCTGCAGGTAGCTCTATTGTTGTGTTACCAAAGGTTTCAAGAAGTGATCTATGTAGCAGGAAAGATTAGAGGTGAAAGAGTCAATTCCTGCTATTATGGGTCTTCCCGATGGATTCTGTTGGGCTTTATGGACCTTTGGCAGGTGGTAAAAAAAAAAAAAAACAGGGATTTTCGGATGTTTTTGCTCCAAGAAAAGGAATTCTTCTTTTGTCAATATCCCGTCTTCCATGGCTTGTTTCAATACGCTGGTCAGTTCCTTACTATATTCACTGGCTGGATATTTTTTTAGGGGGTAATACGTTTGGCCATACCTCAGGTGTTTCCATGCTTCTTCGTCATAATTTTCTCGGCCCGTGATGATCGTCCCTCCACCCTTGTCTACTTGTTAAATAACTATTTTATTGTTCTCCTTTAGGTGTTTCAGAGCGTCCTTTTCTTTTCTTGATAAATTGTGCCCATATTTAGATCCTATAGTATCTGGGATCCTTTTTATACCATCTTCCACCAATTTTTGGAAAGTATTTCGTAGGTGCCCTTTTAGTTGTTGGGGATAAAAAATGGACTTCTCCCTCAGATTTGTGTGGGTAAAGATGTCGTCTGTTTCTTTTTCCTTCTTTTTGTCCTTGGGGTGATCCATCTTGTTGAAATTTTTTAGAGTTATTTTCCTTATAAATTTGTGGAAATCGATGAATGTGTCAAATTTTTCAGACAATTAGTGGGGGCAGACTTTAGGCCTTTTTTCAAAACGGATATTTCTGTAATGCTCATATTATGTTTGCTTAGGTTGAATATCCCCTTTTCTGGTGTTTCTTTAGATTTTTCTTCTGTTTTTTATTTTGGCTTATTGTTTGCTCCTCCTCGTTTTCCTTGTTTGTTGAAATTGAGCTTCTTTTTCTCTTCTCCTTTTTTCTTCCGAACCTGTAAACACCTTTGGAATCATCCCTATACTTTTAAAGGAGAGATGTTCCAGAGTATCTTTCCTCCTGGTTATTTATCCCCTGATAGAAGATTTATTATTGGCCGTAGTTCAGATTTCTATTTCCCAAAGTGTGGAGGTTCAGGCACTTACTTATTCCATTGCCTATGGTCCTGTCTGGCTATTAGGGGTTCTGCATCCATGTCTGGGGGTTTGCGTCAGACACCTTAGTCAGGTACATTCCCTAGTCCCCGGAACGGGCAATCTTAGGGATACTTCTGCAAGGCATAAAGCTTAACAAATTACTCCTGGCCGTATTGGCATCAGCGAAAAAGGGCATTCTCCAGCTGTGGATCCAACCAGTCCCTCACTCTAGAATTGTTTAGGGAGAATAATATTTCCTTATGTGTAAGGATTGGTAGGAAGCCTCTCTCCAGAAAGAGAAAGACGCAAGAGAATTGGAGGTATGGGAAAGCGTTACAGACTCCCAATCTATCTCTGTCACGGAACACATCCAGGAATGGTTCCAATCCACAGTCTGGTATGAACCCGCATGTTCCTGCAGGACCCTCCTGTCATTATAGGATTCTAATCCTGGTCTTCTTTGTTTAATCACTTGGAACACAGATGCATGTACAATATTTATTTATGAAAATTAAAATCCTATTTTTATTTTACATTTTTTTAGTTTATTAATATTATAATTGTTACCAGTGTTAATATATTATTTATTGTGGCGCCGTTATTGTGACATTAGTCACTGATGCATTAACTCCAATAAAAATGACAGGAGCTGGTTGTCTAGTACTTTACCTCTCTCCACACATTAGTACATAGACCCGTAAGGCCTGTCACGTGCTGGGTAACCACAGAGCCCATATACTACACTGACTTCTCAGCAAGACATAAGAGAGGACACGCTGTAACAATACGGTATCTGTGCGGTGGTCACACAGCGAAGGACGACAAGACGCATCATCACTCTCAGACAGGGATAATGGGTTACAGGGGGCGCTGAGAGTCTCAGGCTGCAGACTGTAATCCAGTGTGTCCCATTATAACTGGGCAGGAACCGCGTGTAATCCAGTGTGTCCCATTATAACTGGGCAGGAACCGCGTGTAATCCAGTGTGTCCCATTATAACTGGGAAGGAACCTCGTGTAATCCAGTGTGTCCCATTATAACTGGGCAGGAACCGCGTGTAATCCAGTGTGTCCCATTATAACTGGGCAGAAGCTGCGTGTAATCCAGTGTGTCCCATTATAACTGGGCAGAAGCCGCGTGTAATCCAGTGTGTCCATTATAACTGGGCAGGAACCGCGTGTAATCCAGTGTGTCCCATTATAACTGGGCAGGAACCGCGTGTAATCCAGTGTGTCCCATTATAACTGGGCAGAAGCCGCGTGTAATCCAGTGTGTCCATTATAACTGGGCAGGAACCGCGTGTAATCCAGTGTGTCCATTATAACTGGGCAGGAACCGCGTGTAATCCAGTGTGTCCCATTATAAATGGGCAGGAACCGCGTGTAATCCAGTGTGTCCCATTATAACTGAGCAGAAGCTGCGTGTAATCCAGTGTGTCCCATTATAACTGGGCAGAAGCCGCGTGTAATCCAGTGTGTCCATTATAACTGGGCAGGAACCGCGTGTAATCCAGTGTGTCCCATTATAACTGGGCAGGAACCGCGTGTAATCCAGTGTGTCCCATTATAACTGGGCAGAAGCCGCGTGTAATCCAGTGTGTCCCATTATAACTGGGCAGAAGCCGCGTGTAATCCAGTGTGTCCCATTATAACTGGGCAGGAACCTCGTGTAATCCAGTGTGTCCCATTATAACTGGGCAGGAACCTCGTGTAATCCAGTGTGTCCCATTATAACTGGGAAGGAACCGCGTGTAATCCAGTGTGTCCCATTATAACTGGGCAGAAGCCGCGTGTAATCCAGTGTGGTCATTATAACTGGGCAGTAACCGCATGTAATCCAGTGTGTCAATTATAACTGGGCAGGAACCACGTGTAATCCAGTGGGTCCCATTATAACTGGGCAGAAGCCGCGTGTAATCCAGTGTGGTCATTATAACAGGGCAGGAACCACGTGTAATCCAGTGTATCCCATTATAACTGGGCAGAAGCCGCCTGTAATCCAGTGTGGTCATTATAACTGGGCAGAAGCCGCGTGTAATCCAGTGTGGTCATTATAACTGGGCAGGAACCGTGTGTAATACAGTGTGTCCCATTATAACTGGGCAGAAGCCGCGTGTAATCCAGTGTGTCCATTATAACTGGGTAGGAACCGTGTGTAATCCAGTATGTCCCATTATAACTGGGCAGAAGCCGCGTGTAATCCAGTGTGTCCATTATAACTGGGCAGGAACCGTGTGTAATCCAGTGTGTCCCATTATAACTGGGCAGAAGCCCGTGTAATCCAGTGTGTCCCATTATAACTGGGCAGAAGTCACGTGTAATCCAGTGTGTCCCATTATAACTGGGCAGAAGCCGCGTGTAATCCAGTGTGGTCATTATAACTGGGCAGGAACCGCGTGTAATCCAGTGTGGTCATTATAACTGGGCAGAAGCCACGTGTAATCCAGTGTGTCCCATTATAACTGGGCAGGAACCGCGTGTAATCCAGTGTGTCCCATTATAACTGGGCAGGAACCGCGTGTAATCCAGTGTGTCCCATTATAACTGGGCAGAAGCCACGTGTAATCCAGTGTGTCCCATTATAACTGGGCAGGAACCGCGTGTAATCCAGTGTGTCCCATTATAACTGGGCAGGAACCGCGTGTAATCCAGTGTGTCCCATTATAACTGGGCAGGAACCGCGTGTAATCCAGTGTGTCCCATTATAACTGGGCAGGAACCGCGTGTAATCCAGTGTGTCCCATTATAACTGGGCAGGAACCGCGTGTAATCCAGTGTGTCCCATTATAACTGGGCAGGAACCTCGTGTAATCCAGTGTGTCCCATTATAACTGGGCAGGAACCGCGTGTAATCCAATGTGTCCCATTATAACTGGGCAGGAACCGCGTGTAATCCAGTGTGTCCCATTATAACTGGGAAGGAACCTCGTGTAATCCAGTGTGTCCCATTATAACTGGGCAGAAGCCGCGTGTAATCCAGTGTGTCCCATTATAACTGGGCAGAAGCCGCGTGTAATCCAGTGTGTCCCATTATAACTGGGCAGGAACCGCGTGTAATCCAGTGTGTCCCATTATAACTGGGCAGGAACCGCGTGTAATCCAGTGTGTCCCATTATAACTGGGCAGGAACCTCGTGTAATCCAGTGTGTCCCATTATAACTGGGCAGGAACCTCGTGTAATCCAGTGTGTCCCATTATAACTGGGAAGGAACCTCGTGTAATCCAGTGTGTCCCATTATAACTGGGAAGGAACCGCGTGTAATCCAGTGTGTCCCATTATAACTGGGCAGAAGCCGCGTGTAATCCAGTGTGGTCATTATAACTGGGCAGTAACCGCATGTAATCCAGTGTGTCAATTATAACTGGGCAGGAACCACGTGTAATCCAGTGGGTCCCATTATAACTGGGCAGAAGCCGCGTGTAATCCAGTGTGGTCATTATAACAGGGCAGGAACCACGTGTAATCCAGTGTATCCCATTATAACTGGGCAGAAGCCGCCTGTAATCCAGTGTGGTCATTATAACTGGGCAGAAGCCGCGTGTAATCCAGTGTGGTCATTATAACTGGGCAGGAACCGTGTGTAATACAGTGTGTCCCATTATAACTGGGCAGAAGCCACGTGTAATCCAGTGTGTCCCATTATAACTGGGCAGAAGCCGCGTGTAATCCAGTGTGTCCATTATAACTGGGCAGGAACCGTGTGTAATCCAGTATGTCCCATTATAACTGGGCAGAAGCCGCGTGTAATCCAGTGTGTCCATTATAACTGGGCAGGAACCGTGTGTAATCCAGTGTGTCCCATTATAACTGGGCAGAAACCACGTGTAATCCAGTGTGTCCCATTATAACTGGGCAGGAACCTCGTGTAATCCAGTGTGTCCCATTATAACTGGGCAGGAACCGCGTGTAATCCAGTGTGTCCCATTATAACTGGGCAGGAACCTCGTGTAATCCAATGTGTCCCATTATAACTGGGCAGGAACCACGTTTAATCCAGTGTGTCCCATTATAACTGGGAAGGAACCGCGTGTAATCCAGTGTGTCCCATTATAACTGGGCAGGAACCGCGTGTAATCCAGTGTGTCCCATTATAACTGGGCAGGAACAGCGTGTAATCCAGTGTGTCCCATTATAACTGGGCAGGAACCGCGTGTAATCCAGTGTGTCCCATTATAACTGGGCAGGAACCTCGTGTAATCCAGTGTGTCCCATTATAACTGGGCAGGAACCTCGTGTAATCCAGTGTGTCCCATTATAACTGGGAAGGAACCTCGTGTAATCCAGTGTGTCCCATTATAACTGGGCAGAAGCCGCGTGTAATCCAGTGTGGTCATTATAACTGGGCAGTAACCGCATGTAATCCAGTGTGTCAATTATAACTGGGCAGGAACCACGTGTAATCCAGTGGGTCCCATTATAACTGGGCAGAAACCGCGTGTAATCCAGTGTGGTCATTATAACTGGGCAGGAACCACGTGTAATCCAGTGTATCCCATTATAACTGGGCAGAAGCCGCCTGTAATCCAGTGTGGTCATTATAACTGGGCAGAAGCCGCGTGTAATCCAGTGTTGTCATTATAACTGGGCAGGAACCGTGTGTAATCCAGTGTGTCCCATTATAACTGGGCAGAAGCCACGTGTAATCCAGTGTCCCCCATTATAACTGGGCAGAAGCCGCGTGTAATCCAGTGTGTCCATTATAACTGGGCAGGAACCGTGTGTAATCCAGTATGTCCCATTATAACTGGGCAGAAGCCGCGTGTAATCCAGTGTGTCCATTATAACTGGGCAGGAACCGTGTGTAATCCAGTGTGTCCCATTATAACTGGGCAGAAGCCGCGTGTAATCCAGTGTGTCCCATTATAACTGGGCAGAAGCCGCGTGTAATCCAGTGTGGTCATTATAACTGGGCAGGAACCGTGTGTAATCCAGTGTGGTCATTATAACTGGGCAGAAGCCACGTGTAATCCAGTGTGTCCCATTATAACTGGGCAGGAACCGCGTGTAATCCAGTGTGTCCATTATAACTGGGCAGGAACCACGTGTAATCCAGTGTGTCCCATTATAACTGGGCAGAAGCCGCGTGTAATCCAGTGTGTCCCATTATAACTGGGCAGAAGCCGCGTGTAATCCAGTGTGTCCCATTATAACTGGGCAGAAGCCGTGTGTAATCCAGTGTGTCCCATTATAACTGGGAAGAAGCCGCGTGTAATCCAGTGTGGTCATTATAACTGGGCAGGAACCGCGTGTAATCCAGTGTGTCCATTATAACTGGGCAGAAGCCGCGTGTAATCCAGTGTGGTCATTATAACTGGGCAGAAGGAAGCGGTGCAGGATGAATTACTATGGTTATTAATAAGGAAGTGTCTGGTCTAGAGGGAAGTACTTACAATAAATGCTGTGTACATTATAGCGCCGTATCTCTAGTTACAGGGTGTTATGGGCATTTGGTGTATACGTACCCCTGGGTCTTCTGATGCCAGTCATCACGAATGAGATTACTGGTGTGGATGACCACTCGCAGACCCTCCTCATATAACAGCAGCATCATCTTCCTTTAGGAGACAACAAAGATACAGTTATTAAGTGCAAGATATTTGACGAAAAATCACAACAGGTACAGAGATAAAAATAAGATTTTAAACCTACCGGTAAATCTATTTCTCCTAGTCCGTAGAGGATGCTGGGGACTCCGTAAGGACCATGGGGTATAGACGGGCTCCGCAGGAGATAGGGCACCTAAAAAGAACTTTGACTATGGGTGTGCACTGGCTCCTCCCTCTATGCCCCTCCTCCATACCTCAGTTAGAGAACTGTGCCCAGAGGAGATGGACAATACAAGGCAGGATTTAGCAATCCAAGGGCACGATTCATACCAGCCACACCAATCATACCATGTAACCTGGAACACACATAACCAGTTAACCGTATGAACAATAACAGTAACGGTCCAAGACCTATTCCAACTGTAACATAACCCTTATGTAAGCAACAACTATATACAAGTCTTGCAGAGTTTCCACACTGGGACGGGCGCCCAGCATCCTCTACGGACTAGGAGAAATAGATTTACCGGTAGGTTTAAAATCTTATTTTCTCTTACGTTCTAGAGGATGCTGGGGACTCCGTAAGGACCATGGGGTTTATACCAAAGCATCCAATCGGGCGGGAGAGTGCGTATGACTCTGCAGCACCGACTGAGCAAACGCTAGGTCCTCATCAGCCAGGGTATCAAACTTGTAGAATTTAGCAAAAGTGTTTGACCCCGACCAAGTCGCCGCTCGGCAAAGTTGTAGTGCCGAGACGCCTCGGGCAGCCGCCCAAGAAGAGCCCACCTTCCTAGTGGAATGGGCCTTAACCGAATTTGGTACCGGCAATCCAGCCGTAGAGTGAGCCTGCTGAATCGTATTACAGATCCAGCGAGCAATAGTCTGCTTCGAAGCAGGTGCGCCAATCTTATTAGCAGCATATAGGACAAACAGAGCCTCTGTTTTCCTAATTTTAGCCGTTCTGGCTACATAAATCTTTAAGGCCCTGACTACGTCCAGGGATCTGGAACCCTCCAGGTCACTTTTAGCCACAGGCACCACAATAGGTTGATTCATATGGAATGAAGAAACCACTTTAGGCAAAAATTGCGGACGTGTCCTCAATTCAGCTCGATCCACATGAAAAATCAAGTAGGGGCTTTTGTGTGACAAAGCCGCCAATTCAGACACTCGCCTTGCTGATGCCAAAGCCAACAGCATGACCACCTTCCAGGTAAGAAATTTCAACTCAACCTTGTTAAGCGGTTAAAACCAGTGTGATTTTAAGAACTGCAACACCACGTTCAGGTCCCATGGTGCCACTGGAGGCACAAAAGGGGGCTGGATGTGCAGCACTTCCTTTACAAACGTCTGGACTTCTGGTAGAGAAGCCAATTCCTTCTGAAAGAAAATCGAGGGGGCCGAAATCTGTACCTTAACAGAGCCTAATTTCAGGCCCATATCCACTCCTGTCTGTAGGAAGTGGAGAAGACGACCCAGATGAAAATCTTTCGTAGGCGCATTCTTGGTCTCACACCAAGACACATACTATCGCCAGATACGGTGATAATGTTTTATCGTCACCTCCTTCCTAGCCTTTATTAAAGTAGGGATGACCTCTTCCGGAATCCCCTTTTTCGCTAGGATTCGGCGTTCAACCGCCATGCCATTAAACGTAACCGCGGTAAGTCTTGAAATACACAGGGCCCCTGTTGCAAAAGGTCTTCCCTCAGAGGAAGAGGCCAGGGATCTCCTGTGAGCATCTCTTGTAGATCCGAGTACCAGGCCCTTCGAGGCCAGTCTGGGACAACGAGTATCGTCTGTACTCTTCTTCGTCTTATGATCCTCAACACTTTTGTGATGAGAGGACCGATTTGAACACCCACGGTGTTATCAGAGCGTCTACAGCCACTGCCTTAGGGTCCCGAGACCTGGCACAATACCTCCGAAGCTTTTTGTTGAGGCGTGACGCCATCATGTCTATTTGAGGAGTTCCCCAAAGACGCGTTACGTCTGCAAAGACTTCTTGATGAAGTCCCCACTCTCCTGGATGGAGATCGTGTCTGCTGAGGAAGTCTGCTGCCCAGTTGTCCACTCCCGGAATGAAGACAGCCGACAGAGCGCTTACATGATTTTCCGCCCAGCAAAGGATCCTTGTGGCTTCCGCCATCGCGACTCTGCTTCTTGTCCCACCTTGGCGGTTCACATGAGCCACTGCTGTGACATTGTATGATTGAATCAGAACTGGTAGGTTTCAAAGAAGACTCTCCGCTTGTCGAAGGCCGTTGTAAATGGCCCTGAGTTCCAACACATTGATGTGTAGACAGGACTCCTGGTCTGACCAAAGACCCTGAAAATGTTTTGCCTGTGTGACCGCTCCCCATCCTCGGAGGCTCGCGTCCGTGGTAACCAGGATCCAATCCTGAATTCCGAACCTGCGACCCTCGGAGGTGAGCACTTTGCAACCACCACAGGAGGGACACTCTGGCCCCTGGGGACAGTGTTATTTTCCGATGTAAGTGCAGATGGGACCCGGACCACTTGTCCAGAAGGTCCCATTGAAAAGTCTTTGCATGGAACCTTCCGAAGGGAATGGCCTCGTAGGCCGCCACCATTTTTCCCAGAACTCGAGTGCATTGGTGAACTGACACCCTTTTCGGTTTTAGCAGGTCTCTGACCATGTTCTGGATGTCCTGGGCTTTCTCTATTGGGAGGAAGACCTTCATTTGTTCCGTATCCAGTATCATACCTAGGAACGGTAGTCGAGTTGTCGGAATCAACTGTGACTTCGGTAGATTTAGAATCCAACCGTGTTGCTGGAGCACTCTCAGAGAGAGCGCCACACTGCTCAGAAATTTCTCCCTTGATCTCGCTTTTATCAGGAGATCGTCCAAGTATGGGATAATTGTGACTCCATGCTTGCGCAGGACCACCATCATTTCCGCCATTATCTTGGTGAAAATCCTCGGGGCCGTGGAGAGTCTAAACGGCAACGTCTGAAATTGGTAATGACAATCCTGTACAGCGAATCTCAGGTATTCCTGATGGGGGGCATATATGGGGACATGAAGGTACGCATCCTTTATGTCCAGAGACACCATAAACTCCCCTTCCTCCATGTTGGCTATTATCGCTCTGAGAGATTCCATTTTGAATTTGAATCTTTTTATGTACAGGTTTAGGGATTTCAGATTCAAAATAGGTCTGACCGAACCGTCCGGTTTCGGGACCACAAATAGGGTTGAATAGTACCCTCTTCCCTGCTGGTGCAGGGGGACCTTGATTATCACTTGCTGTATACACAGCGTCCGAATTGCAGCTAACACTATATCCCTTCCCGATGTGGAAGCTGGTAGGGCCGATTTGAAAAATCGGCGCGGGGGCACCTCCTCGAATTCCAGTTTGTACCCCTGGGAAACTATTTCCAACACCCAGGGATTCAGGTCTGATCTGACCCAGGCCTGACTGAAAAGTCGAAGACGTGCCCCCACCGGTGCGGACTCCCTCAGGGGAGCCCCTGCGTCATGCTGCGGGTTTTGGAGCAGCCGGGGAGGACTTTTGTTCCTGGGAACCTGCCGAAGCAGGTGCTCTTTTGCCTCTGCCCTTACCTCTGGCGAGGAAAGAGGATCCCCGACCTCTTCTGGACTTGTGCGACCGAAAGGACTGCATCTGATAGGGTGTTACTTTCTTTTGCTGTTGGGGAATATATGGTAAAAAATGTGATTTACCTGCTGTAGCTGTGGAAACCAGGTCCGTCAGCCCATCCCAAAACAATACATCACCCTTATAGGGTAGTACTTCCATATGTTTTTTGGAATCCGCATCACCCGTCCATTGGCGAGTCCATAAGGATCTTCTCGCTGAGATAGACATGGCATTGGCCCTAGAAGCTAGCAATCCAATGTCCCTTTGAGCATCCCTCATAAATAAGACTGCATCTTTTATATGGGCTAGAGTTAAGAATATAGTATCCTTATCCATATTATCAAATTGATCTGTCAGCTCATCTGTCCAAGCTGCAATTGCGCTACACACCCATGCCGACGCAATTGTCGGCCTTAGCACAGCACCTGTATGAGAATAAATACACTTTAAGGTAGTTTCTTGCCTGCGATCGGCAGGGTCCTTAAGGGCCGCTGTGTCAGGAGACGGTAGCGCCACTTTCTTGGACAGGCGCGTGAGGGCCTTGTCCACAGTGGGGGGTGATTCCCAAATCTCCCTGTCCTGCTTAGGGAAGGGGTATGCCATATAAATTCTTTTGGGGATCTGCGGTCTCTTTTCCGGAGTCTCCCAAGCTTTTCCAAAGAATTCATTTAATTCATGAGATGTGGGAAAGTTAATAATCTGTTTCTTTTCCTTAAACATGTGTACCCTTGTGTCGGGGACCGAGGGTTCATCCTCAATATGCAACACATCCCTTATTGCCACAATCATACACTGAATGGTTTTAGTAACCCTAGGGTGCAATTTTACTTCGTCGTAGTCGACACTGGAATCAGAATCCGTGTCGGTAGTAGTGTCTTGTGTTAAGGGACGCTTTTGAGACCCCGACGGGCCCTGTGAGTCGGTCCAATCCGAGGATTGACCCCCTGATGTCCCCCCTAATTCAGCCTTATCAAGCCTTTTATGTAAAGATGCCACACTTGCATTCAACATATGCCACATGTCCATCCAATCTGGAGTTGGCACAACCGACGGGGACACACCACTCATTTGCTCCTCCTCCTCCTTGGAGAAGCCTTCCGCCTCAGACATGTCGACACGCACGTACCGACACCCCACACACACAGGGATTAACCTATAAGGGGACAAAACCCCAACCAGGCCCTTAGGAGAGACAGAGAGAGAGTATGCCAGCACACACCAGCGCTTAAAAACACTGGAAAAAATATGACCAGATAGCGCTTTTCTATATATAATGTACCAATTCCCACTCACTGCGTCGCTAATGTGCCCCCCTCCTCTTTTTTCCAGCCTGTGAAGTTCAGCAGGGGAGAGACCAGGGAGCCAGCGTTCACAGCATGCAGCTTCTGTGGAGAAAATGGCGCTGGTTAGTGCTGAGGATCAAGCCCCGCCCACCCGACGGCGGGCTTCGGTCCCAGTGATTTTTCAATTAAAATGGCGGGGGATCATAGATTTACTGCCTCCGCAGCCTAATCAATCTGTATGTGCCCAAATGTGAGGTTTATTGCTACCCAGGGCGCCCCCCCCTGCGCCCTGCACCCTTCAGTGCTGCTCTGTGTGTGTGTGACTGGGAGCAATGGCGCGCAGCTTACCGCTGCGCGCTTACCTCATGAAGATCTGATGTCTTCTGCCGCCTGATGTCTTCTTTGCCTTCTCATACTCACCCGGCTTCTATCTTCGGCATCTGTGAGGAGGACGGCGGCGCGGCTCCGGGACGAACCCCAGGTGAAACCTGTGTTCCGACTCCCTCTGGAGCTAATGGTGTCCAGTAGCCTTAGAAGCAGTGCCCAACTTGACAAGCCAGCTCTGCTTCTCTCTCCTCAGTCCCACGATGCAGGGAGCCTGTTGCCAACAGGACTCCCTGAAAATAAAAAACCTAACAAAATTCTACTTCAACAGAAAACTCTGGAGAGCTCTCTGCATTGTACCCATTCTCCTCTGGGCACAAGATCCAACTGAGGTCTGGAGGAGGGGCATAGAGGGAGGAGCCAGTGCACACCCATAGTCAAAGTTCTTTTTAGGTGCCCTATCTCCTGCGGAGCCCGTCTATACCTCATGGTCCTTACGGAGTCCCCAGCATCCTCTAGGACGTAAGAGAAATGATTTTACACATACACACCATCTGCCCTATGTTCTTGCCCCTGCTCCTCCTATCACCCCTGTCCTTCCCCTGCTCCTCCTATCACCCCTGTCCTTCCCCTGCTCCTCCTATCTTCCCTGTCCTTCCCCTGTTCCTCCTATCTTCCCTGTCCTTCCCCCTTTTCTCACCATATCCTTCCCCTGTTCCTCCTATCTCCCCTGTCCTTCCCTCTTTCCTCACCATGTCCTTCCCCTGTTCCTCCCATCTCCCCTGTCCTTAACCCTTTCCTCACCATGTCCTTCCCCTGTTCCTCCCATCTCCCCTGTCCTTCCCCCTTTCCTCTTATCTCACCATGTCCTTCCCCTGCTCCTCCTATCTTCCCTGTCCTTCCCCCTTTCCTCATATCTCACCATGTCCTTCCCCTGCTCCTCCTGTCTTCCCTGTCCTGCCCATGTTCCTCCTATCTTCCCTGTCCTTCCCCCTTTCCTCATATCTCACCATGTCCTTCCCCTGCTCCTCCTGTCTTCCCTGTCCTGCCCATGTTCCTCCTATCTTCCCTGTCCTTCCCCCTTTCCTCACCATGTCCTTCCCCTGTTCCTCCCATCTCCCCTGTCCTTAACCCTTTCCTCACCATGTCCTTCCCCTGTTCCTCCCATCTCCCCTGTCCTTCCCCCTTTCCTCATATCTCACCATGTCCTTCCCCTGTTCCTCCTATCTTCCCTGTCCTTCCCCCTTTCCTCACCATGGGCGAGATGTATTAAAGGAAAAATGCTGTAAAATCCCCGAAAACGGGGGTTTTACCGCATTTTCAAATGTACTAACACCCTACTGCTGCGTTTTCGCCATCCAGGGTATCGCCATCTCTGGATGGCGATACCCTATAGAAGCCTATGGGCTTCTTATCGCCGACCACCGCAGCCCGCCGCAGCCGACGACCCCCCCTCCCCGCTGGCATACCTTCCTCCAAGCAGCCCTGGTCCCGGAAGCCAGTCTCCTCCTCCCCCTAGCAACGCAGCCGGAGGTCCTTCCGGCTGCAGGGGGGAGGAGGAGGCGCCGGGGGCAGCCTGCTGCTGCTTCCCGGCGTCTAGGCAGTGTGAAGATCCCGGGGAGGTGACGGAGACCCCCCGCAGACCACCTCACAGGTATCGCGGGGGGCCTCAGTCACCGCATTGCGATATTGATCGCATATGTTAGTACATATGGGATCAACATCGCTGCAATAAGCGGCGAGGGGCTGCGATGTATGTTGATACATCCCGCCCCATGTCCTTCCCCTGTTCCTCCTATCTCCCCTGTCCTTTCCCCTTTCCTCCCCATGTCCTCCTATCTCCCCTGTCCTTTCCCCTTTCCTCCCCATGTCCTCCCCTGTGCCTCCTATCTCCCCTGTCCTTCCCTCTTTCCTCCCCATGTCCTCCCCTGTGCCTCCTATCTCCCCTGTCCTTTCCCCTTTCCTCCCCATGTCCTCCCCTGTGCCTCCTACCTCCCCTGTCCATCCCCTATTCCTCATCATGTCCTCCCCGTCTCCTATTTTCTGTCCTTTCCCCCCATCGCACCATGTCTCCCCCGACCATACTCTGATGGAGGCTCTGTGCCTAGCGTGGGGCTGGTATAAGAACTGACGGCCGCTGACAGTGGGCATCACAGCGCTCGGGTAGAAAGACGCACATGTGTGCACCCAGGGAAGGTCATTAGTATAGAGCCGCAGCTGCGAGCGACTCAGAATCAGCGCCGGTGACGGCTGGAGGAGACACTCAGCGACTGTGCGTTTCCTTTCAGACATTGTGTTATTATATGGGTATGAGCGGTGGCAGAAGTTCTGACATGCAGCTTGTAGGCAGGAGAATCCGATCCCCCCTCACACGTACAATTCTGCATTTACCACATACTCTCTGCCAGGGGGATGGCTGGCATACAGCAGGGTACCTATCACCCATACAGCACGGAGGAGGAACACCCACAGTCAGCTCTCCGGGATACAGCGGCACCACCAGCCATTCCTCCTGTTACACATTGCCCTGTGTTATATCATTAGCACCATGTACTGTGATAAGCCTGTGCTGGAAACGTCACTTACGTATGGTGAGTCCCAAACGCCATATCCAGCCTTGCCTGCGGAGAAAGTAAAGTGCTTATTATATAGCTGGCACTTACAGGGAGAATGTACGCAATACTAACAAACACACATACGCCGGGTTTGTACGCAGGAGTGTTCCTCAGTGTGGGAGATTTATTTACAAATACCAGCTGCAGCATATTTTGCTATTGGAAGCATTGCCCTTTAAAATTATGGCCTTAAACGTGCTGGGAAGAGGCGGCTTTTATGAGCTGCGACATAGTAAATAAGCCCTGTGACACCACCTGCCAGGCATGGAGGAGGATGCGCAATGGGCGGGGCTCTATTGCTGGATCCTGAGTCCAAACACGCACAACGTGACTAGCACCCAGCACCAAAAGGGAGACTATGCACCAGCACACAGCCCCCTCTGGTGTACTCCTGGTTGGGCAGCAGCACACAGCCCCCTCTGGTGTACTCTTGGTTGGGCGGCAGCACGCAGTACCCTCTGGTGTACTCCTAGTTGGGCAGCGGCACGCAGTACCCTCTGGTGCACTCCTGGTTGGGCAGCGGCACACGCAGTACCCTCTGGTGCACTCCTAGTTGGGCAGCGGCACGCAGTACCCTCTGGTGCACTCCTAGTTGGGCAGCGGCACGCAGTACCCTCTGGTGTACTCCTAGTTGGGCAGCGGCACGCAGTACCCTCTGGTGTACTCCTAGTTGGGCAGCGGCACGCAGTACCCTCTGGTGTACTCCTAGTTGGGCAGAGGCACGCAGCACCCTCTGCTGTACTCCTAGTTGGGAAGAAGCACGCAGCACCCTCTGGTGTACTCCTAGTTGGGCAGCGGCACGCAGTACCCTCTGGTGTACTCCTGGTTGTGCAGCAACACGCAGTACCCTCTGGTGTACTCCTGGTTGTGCAGCAGCAAGCAGTACCCTCTGGTGTACTCCTGGTTGGGCAGCGGCACGCAGTACCCTCTGGTGTACTCCTGGTTGGGCAGCGGCACGCAGTACCCTCTGGTGTACTCCTGGTTGGGCAGCAACACGCAGCACCCTCTGGTGTACTCCTGGTTGTGCAGCAGCACGCAGTACCCTCTGGTGTACACCTAGTTGGGCAGCAGCACGCAGTACCCTCTGGTGCACACCTAGTTGGGCAGCGGTTGGGACGTACTGCACAGTATGGCGAGAGGAAAGCCGCGTACAGCGCTGCACATGTGTGGGAGGTTCTGCAGCAGAACTGGGGACAATATACAGGTCACACTGTAGAGAGACGCCATGCGTGTGATCAGCCGTTATATATGCAATAGGCGGCTACTGTGAGGTGACAAAATTTACTGACATTTTGGGGGGAATTCAAATGTTATCGCCCCCGATCTCCCATCTAAAGTGACGGGAGATCGCAGGGGCGATATACAATTGACGTCCCCTTTCGCACCCATTAGTGTCTGGTTTTAGCCGTGTAAAATGGCTTTTCCCAATTAAAATAACGGCGTGATCAGGAAAAGTGCTGTCTGGCCGCCCAAACGGATCAGCTTACACACATTTCAGCTCACACCCCAAATAGGCGCAAGCTGAAATGTAGACGCCGGCATCCAATCGCGCCCGAACAGAGCTACATTAAACAGCACCGACTGACGCCATCTAGTGGCTGCCAGCGTACAAAACATTAGACTCTCATCCTAAGAGAACAAAGACATTACACGGTGTAAATAATGAGGGTGTTCTGTAACGTATCACTGGTATTGTACATACTGTATGTCTATATCTATGGTTCCTTACAGTATATATGTATATGGTATAAACATGGACTCAGGCATTAGAACATAATGGCCTGGCACTGTTCTATCATTTCCCTCACAGGCCTGTCCCCTGCTCTTACACACAGGCCTTCATTGTGCACAAAGCAGTTGCCGAGCAGGTCCAGATGGGCAGATAGCGGGCCGCAGAGTGAATGAAAGGCCATTAGAGGCCTCGTCATCTCCACTACTGGCTGCGGCCTCCTCCCCACTCTCTAGTGACAGTGAGGAACACTCTGCAAAGCTCCAACGTCACCTTGTACAGCAGATCCCGTGCGTAACGCAACTGCCGTACTGACACTCACCTCACTCAGTAACAGCGTCACCTCCTGTTGTGGGTATACAGCATGAACAGTAAGGTAAGTGGCTGCACTATTACCTGTGACTGTGTAACTGCTGGAGAGCAGGTAGGTGATCTATGCTGCGGGCCGGTCAGTATAGCAGTGTATGGGGTGCTGGGGTTACCTGGCACAGTCTGTACAGTAAGGTAAGTGGCTGTGACTGTGTAACTGCTGGAGAGCAGGTAGGTGATCTGTGCTGGGGTCAGTATAGCAGTGTATGGGATGCTGGGGTTACCTGGCACAGTCTGTACAGTAAGGTAAGTGGCTGTGACTGTGTAACTGCTGGAGAGCAGGTAGGTGATCTGTGCTGGGGTTACCTGGCACAGTCGGACGTTCTCATATGGGTGGGCGTCCTCGTGCAGCTTGGCTTTGGATTGCTGTTTCTCGCCATGGACAATCAGTAAGGGTTTCCGCCTATCACCAGGTAGATACAGCAGGTTAGTGTACACAGGACGTAATATAATCTCCTGCCTGACGCTGCGCTGCCGATTCTGCTGCTTTCTCCCTGCATTAAAGGACCAGCAACCGCTCTCAATTTGTCTTTTACCTCCACAATAAATACATTCCGTTTCCACACGATTTTACCTCCCCTGGGGTATTACTGTTACCCCACAGCAACAGCGGCCTCTGATTGTTACCTGCTGAGTAGAGTAACAGCCAAACAGCGGATAGAGGCCACTGCAGGGCCGGGTCAGAGGGGTCCTGTAATGTACTATATATAACCCCGCCACACCTTTCTGGGGTACAGGCTGTTAGTATACACTGTGTGGTGGGGTCAGAGGGGTCCTGTAATGTACTATATATAACCCCGCCACACCTTTCTGGGGTACAGGCTGTTAGTATACACTGTGTGGTGGGGTCAGAGGGGTCCTGTAATGTACTATATATAACCCCGCCACACCTTTCTGGGTACAGGCTGTTAGTATACACTGTGTGGTGGGGTCAGAGGGGTCCTGTAATGTACTATATATAATCCCGCCACACCTTTCTGGGGTACAGGCTGTTAGTATACACTGCGTGGTGGGGTCAGAGGGGTCCTGTAATGTACTGTATATAATCCCGCCACACCTTTCTGGGGTACAGGCTGTTAGTATACACTGCGTGGTGGGGTCAGAGGGGTCCTGTAATGTACTATATATAATCCCACCACACCTTTCTGGGGTACAGGCTGTTAGTATACACTGCGTGGTGGGGTCAGAGGGGTCCTGTATTGTACTATATATAATCCCGACACACCTTTCTGGGTACAGGCTGTTAGTATACACTGTGTGGTGGGGTCAGAGGGGTCCTGTAATGTACTGTATATAATCCCCCCGTATATCTGTGCGCGGCCTGTACCAGCCTATATATGCTGGTTACTAGTTACCAACTCAGTAAAGACTTCACATTTCATTTTTATAATCTACTAACACCCTGTAATTGGAGATAAAGACCCTCGGCGCACGCAGAGTCGCACACGCATGTTGGATCACTCCCGGCAGACATCCTGCGACGCACCGCGTATTGAGGTGGATGTGTGAGGACACATCTGTCACCACCAGACTAAATAATTCCAAAAGGCAAAACCACCCTGGCTCTGACTTCTACATTACATGTAGCGGCTGAGTGTCAGAGTCTGCAATCTGCAGGCTATTACATGTACCCTATGTACTAATTCCACAATATACTGAGAGACGTCTCTCACCGGAACTCCTCTGGATACTGCGCCACCAGCCACGCCACGTCTATGCAATAGTTGAACTGTAAAGAAAACACATGAAGCAGACAGTGAGCAAACGCAGCGCCAAAGTGATTCACCAGCGCTCAGGATTACACCCCACTCACACCGCCATCAGCACCGCTCAGGATTACACCCCACTCACGCCGCCATCAGCACCGCTCAGGATTACACCCCAGTCACACCGCCATCAGCACCGCTCAGAATTACACCCCACTCACACCGCCATCAGCCCCACTCAGGATTACACCCCAGTCACACCGCCATCAGCACCGCTCAGAATTACACCCCACTCACACCGCCATAAACCCCACTCAGGATTACACCCCACTCACACCGCCATCAGCCCCGCTCAGGATTACACCCCACTCACGCCGCCATCAGCACCGCTCAGGATTACACCCCAGTCACACCGCCATCAGCACCGCTCAGAATTACACCCCACTCACACCGCCATCAGCCCCACTCAGGATTACACCCCACTCTCACCGCCATCAGCACAGCTCAGGATTACACCCCAGTCACACCGCCATCAGCCCCGCTCAGGATTACACCCCACTCACACCGCCATC
The DNA here is from genome assembly GCF_028390025.1 of Pseudophryne corroboree. NCBI lineage: Eukaryota > Metazoa > Chordata > Amphibia > Anura > Myobatrachidae > Pseudophryne > Pseudophryne corroboree. The sequence continues at coordinate 174,619,087 of NC_086455.1, read as the reverse complement.
AGCACAGCTCAGGATTACACCCCAGTCACACCGCCATCAGCACCGCTCAGGATTACACCCCAGTCAAACCGCCATCAACCCCGCTCAGGATTACACCCCAGTCACACCGCCATCAGCCCCGCTCAGGATTACACCCCAGTCACACCGCCATCAGCACAGCTCAGGATTACACCCCACTCACACCGCCATCAGCACAGCTCAGGATTACACCCCAGTCACACCGCCATCAGCCCCGCTCAGGAATACACCCCAGTCACACCGCCATCAACCCCGCTCAGGATTACACCCCAGTCACACCGCCATCAGCACCGCTCAGAATTACACCCCACTCACACCGCCATCAGCCCCACTCAGGATTACACCCCAGTCACACCGCCATCAGCACCGCTCAGAATTACACCCCACTCACACCGCCATAAACCCCACTCAGGATTACACCCCACTCACACCGCCATCAGCCCCGCTCAGGATTACACCCCACTCACGCCGCCATCAGCACCGCTCAGGATTACACCCCAGTCACACCGCCATCAGCACCGCTCAGAATTACACCCCACTCACACCGCCATCAGCCCCACTCAGGATTACACCCCACTCACACCGCCATCAGCACAGCTCAGGATTACACCCCAGTCACACCGCCATCAGCCCCGCTCAGGATTACACCCCAGTCACACCGCCATCAGCACAGCTCAGGATTACACCCCAGTCACACCGCCATCAGCACCGCTCAGGATTACACCCCAGTCACACCGCCATCAACCCCGCTCAGGATTACACCCCAGTCACACCGCCATCAGCCCCGCTCAGGATTACACCCCAGTCACACCGCCATCAGCACAGCTCAGGATTACACCCCACTCACACCGCCATCAGCACAGCTCAGGATTACACCCCAGTCACACCGCCATCAGCCCCGCTCAGGATTACACCCCAGTCACACCGCCATCAGCCCCGCTCAGGATTACACCCCAGTCACACCGCCATCAGCAGTGCTCAGGATTACACCCCACTCACACCGCCATCAGCCCCACTCAGGATTGCACCCCAGTCACACCGCCATCAGCCCCGCTCAGGATTACACCCGTCACACCGCCATCAGCCCCGCTCAGGATTACACCCCACTCACACCGCTATCAGCCCCGCTCAGGATTACACCCCAGTCACACCGCCATCAGCCCCGCTCAGGATTACACCCCAGTCACACCGCCATCAGCACAGCTCAGGATTACACCCCAGTCACACCGCCATCAGCCCCGCTCAGGATTACACCCCACTCACACCGCCATCAGCACAGCTCAGGATTACACCCCAGTCACACCGCCATCAGCCCCGCTCAGGATTACACCCCACTCACACCGTCATCAGCACCGCTCAGGATTAAACCCCAGTCACACCGCCATCAGCCCCGCTCAGGATTACACCCCAGTCACACCGCCATCAGCCCCGCTCAGGATTACACCCCAGTCACGCCGCCATCAGCCCCGCTCAGGATTACACCCCAGTCACACCGCCATCAGCACCGCTCAGGATTACACCCCAGTCACACCGCCATCAGCACAGCTCAGGATTACACCCCAGTCACACCGCCATCAGCACGGCTCAAGATTACACCCGTCACACCGCCATCAGCACAGCTCAGGATTACACCCCACTCACACCGCCATCAGCACCGCTCAAGATTACACCCGTCACACCGCCATCAGCCCAGCTCAGGATTACACCCCATTCACACCGCCATCAGCCCCGCTCAGGATTACACCCCATTCACACCGCCATCAGCACGGCTCAGGATTACACCACAGTCACACCGCCATCAGCCCCGCTCAGGATTACAACCCAGTCACACCGCCATCAGCACGGCTCAGGATTACACACCAGTCACACCGCCATCAGCCCCGCTCAGGATTACACCCCACTCACACCGCCATCAGCACCGCTCAGGATTACACCCCACTCACACCGCCATCAGCACCGCTCAGGATTACACCCCAGTCACACCGCCATCAGCACCGCTCAGAATTACACCCCACTCACACCGCCATCAGCACCGCTCAGGATTACACCCCAGTCACACCGCCATCAGCACCGCTCAGGATTACACCCCACTCACACCGCCATCAGCACAGCTCAGGATTACACCCCAGTCACACCGCCATCAGCCCCGCTCAGGATTACACCCCACTCACCCCGCCATCAGCCCCACTCAGGATTACACCCCACTCACACCGCCATCAGCCCCGCTCAGGATTACACCCCACTCACGCCGCCATCAGCACCGCTCAGGATTACACCCCAGTCACACCGCCATCAGCACCGCTCAGGATTACACCCCAGTCACACCGCCATCAGCACCGCTCAGGATTACACCCCAGTCACACCGCCATCAGCCCCACTCAGGATTACACCCCACTCACACCGCCATCAGCACCGCTCAGGATTACACCCCACTCACACCGCCATCAGCACCACTCAGAATTACACCCCACTCACACCGCCATCAGCCCCGCTCAGGATTACACCCCACTCACACCGCCATCAGCACCGCTCAGGATTACACCGCTCAGTCACACCGCCATCAGCACAGCTCAGGATTACACCCCAGTCACACCGCCATCAGCCCCGCTCAGGATTACACCCCAGTCACACCGCCATCAGCCCCGCTCAGGATTACACCCCAGTCACACCGCCATCAGCACAGCTCAGAATTACACCCCAGTCACACCGCCATCAGCACGGCTCAAGATTACATCCGTCACACCGCCATCAGCACAGCTCAGGATTACACCCCACTCACACCGCCATCAGCACCACTCAAGATTACACCCGTCACACCGCCATCAGCCCAGCTCAGGATTACACCCCATTCACACCGCCATCAGCCCCGCTCAGGATTACACCCCATTCACACCGCCATCAGCCCCGCTCAGGATTACACCCCAGTCACACCGCCATCAGCCCCGCTCAGGATTACACCCCAGTCACACCGCCATCAGCACGGCTCAGGATTACACCCCAGTCACACCGCCATCAGCCCCGCTCAGGATTACACCCCACTCACACCGCCATCAGCACCGCTCAGGATTACACCCCACTCACACCGCCATCAGCACCGCTCAGGATTACACCCCAGTCACACCGCCATCAGCACCGCTCAGAATTACACCCCACTCACACCGCCATCAGCACCGCTCAGGATTACACCCCAGTCACACCGCCATCAGCACCGCTCAGGATTACACCCCACTCACACCGCCATCAGCACAGCTCAGGATTACACCCCAGTCACACTGCCATCAGCCCCGCTCAGGATTACACCCCACTCACCCCGCCATCAGCCCAACTCAGGATTACACCCCACTCACACCGCCATCAGCCCCGCTCAGGATTACACCCCACTCACGCCGCCATCAGCACCGCTCAGGATTACACCCCAGTCACACCGCCATCAGCACCGCTCAGGATTACACCCCAGTCACACCGCCATCAGCCCCACTCAGGATTACACCCCACTCACACCGCCATCAGCACCGCTCAGGATTACACCCCACTCACACCGCCATCAGCACCACTCAGAATTACACCCCACTCACACCGCCATCAGCCCCGCTCAGGATTACACCCCACTCACACCGCCATCAGCACCGCTCAGGATTACACCCCAGTCACACCGCCATCAGCCCCGCTCAGGATTACACCCCAGTCACACCGCCATCAGCCCCACTCAGGATTACACCCCACTCACACCGCCATCAGCACCGCTCAGGATTACACCCCACTCACACCGCCATCAGCACCGCTCAGGATTACACCCCAGTCACACCGCCATCAGCACCGCTCAGAATTACACCCCACTCACACCGCCATCAGCCCCGCTCAGGATTACACCCTAGTCACACCGCCATCAGCACCGCTCAGGATTACACCCCACTCACACCGCCATCAGCACAGCTCAGGATTACACCCCAGTCACACCGCCATCAGCCCCGCTCAGGATTACACCCCACTCACCCCGCCATCAGCCCCACTCAGGATTACACCCCACTCACACCGCCATCAGCCCCGCTCAGGATTACACCCCACTCACGCCGCCATCAGCACCGCTCAGGATTACACCCCAGTCACACCGCCATCAGCACCGCTCAGGATTACACCCCAGTCACACCGCCATCAGCCCCGCTCAGGATTACACCCCAGTCACACCGCCATCAGCCCCGCTCAGGATTACACCCCACTCACACCGCCATCAGCCCCGCTCAGGATTACACCCCAGTCACACCGCCATCAGCACCGCTCAGGATTACACCCCAGTCACACCGCCATCAGCACCGCTCAGGATTACACCCCACTCACACCGCCATCAGCCCAGCTCAGGATTACACCCCATTCACACCGCCATCAGCCCCGCTCAGGATTACACCCCATTCACACCGCCATCAGCACCGCTCAGGATTACACCCCAGTCACACCGCCATCAGCCCCGCTCAGGATTACACCCCAGTCACACCGCCATCAGCCCCGCTCAGGATTACACCCCAGTCACACCGCCATCAGCACGGCTCAGGATTACACCCCAGTCACACCGCCATCAGCCCCGCTCAGGATTAAACCCCAGTCACACCGCCATCAGCCCCGCTCAGGATTACACCCCACCATCAGCCCCGCTCAGGATTACACCCCAGTCACACCGCCATCAGCCCCGCTCAGGATTACACCCCATTCACACCGCCATCAGGATTACACCCCACCATCAGCACCGCTCAGGATTACACCCCAGTCACACCGCCATCAGCACCGCTCAGGATTACACCCCAGTCACACCGCCATCAGCACCGCTCAGGATTACACCCCAGTAACACCGCCATCAGCACCGGTCAGAATTACACCCCAGTCACACCGCCATCAGCCCCGCTCAGGATTAAACCCCAGTCACACCGCCATCAGCACCGGTCAGGATTACACCCCAGTCACACCGGTCAGGATTACACCCCAGTCACACCGCCATCAACCCCGCTCAGGATTACACCCCAGTCACACCGCCATCAGCCCCGCTCAGGATTACACCCCAGTCACACCGCCATCAGCACCGCTCAGGATTAAACCCCAGTCACACCGCCATCAGCCCCGCTCAGGATTACACCCCACCATCAGCCCCGCTCAGGATTACACCCCAGTCACACCGCCATCAGCCCCGCTCAGGATTACACCCCATTCACACCGCCATCAGGATTACACCCCACCATCAGCACCGCTCAGGATTACACCCCAGTCACACCGCCATCAGCACCGCTCAGGATTACACCCCAGTCACACCGCCATCAGCACCGCTCAGGATTACACCCCAGTAACACCGCCATCAGCACCGGTCAGAATTACACCCCAGTCACACCGCCATCAGCCCCGCTCAGGATTAAACCCCAGTCACACCGCCATCAGCACCGGTCAGGATTACACCCCAGTCACACCGGTCAGGATTACACCCCAGTCACACCGCCATCAACCCCGCTCAGGATTACACCCCAGTCACACCGCCATCAGCCCCGCTCAGGATTACACCCCAGTCACACCGCCATCAGCACCGCTCAGGATTACACCCCAGTCACACCGCCATCAGCACCGCTCAGGATTACACCCCAGTCACACCGCCATCAGCACCGCTCAGGAATACACCCCACTCACACCGCCATCAGCCCCGCTCAGGATTACACCCCAGTCACACAGCCATCAGCAGTGCTCAGGATTACACTCCACTCACACCGCCATCAGCACCGCTCAGGATTACACCCCAGTCACACCGCCATCAGCAGTGCTCAGGATTACACTCCACTCACACCGCCATCAGCACCGCTCAGGATTACACCCCAGTCACACCGCCATCAGCACCGGTCAGGATTACACCCCAGTCACACCGCCATCAGCCCCGCTCAGGATTACACCCCAGTCACACCGCCATCAGCCCCGCTCAGGATTACACCCCAGTCACACCGCCATCAGCACGGCTCAGGATTACACCCCACTCACACCGCCATCAGCCAAACTCAGGATTACACCCCATTCACACCGCCATCAGCCCCGCTCAGGATTACACCCTAGTCACACCGCCATCAGCCCCGCTCAGGATTACACCCTAGTCACACCGTCATCAGCACCGCTCAGGATTACACCCCAGTCACAAGGGGACCAGTCATCCACCCAGGAAAACCCACTGTGTAGCACTAAATGAGGGGGTCACTAGATTACGGACACCCACGACCCACACCATGGGGTGAGATTTCGTAACTTCCTCTAATGCCTGTAGCATTTACAATCACTTGCTAGTACAACGCGTATGGCACAGCGATACACTAATCAGCACTTGCCAGATTGTCACCATGTACCTGTGTGTGGAACACAATGCACCTACCTGCTGGACACAGAGGGTACATACCTGAACTGAAGACACGAGCGTCCCAAAGAGCGGAGACAGAATATCTGCCAATCGAGAAGGTTTGTGTTACCCCAGCACAGCTCAGATGACCAATCGTCACGTTGCGGCTAGTTAGCCGACAACCTACCTTTAATGTGAAGGGCTCCGGCATTGTACTTGGGTTTAATGCCTGCGACTTTGGTCAGGTAGAAGCTGAATAGCTCCCCAGCCTGCATCACATCCCAGGGGTCCTGAGAGTCACTGGGGGTCTTATATTTCTCATGTGTCTCTGGGCTGGGGTGGCGCTTCTTATTTGTACCTGTCACCTCCAGTTTCAGGGATGTCCCATCTTTCTCGCTCTTCACCTTCGGCGCCCGTGGCGGCTTGGACTCCTCGTCGCTGCTGGACAGACGCCAGCCTGATTCCTCTTTGTCGGTTTTCAGCTTTTTGCCCGGTGACGGTCCCTTCCCAGCTATCTCTTCAAACTTCAATGGATGCGACTTCCTCTTGTGAGATTCTTTCCTGGCATCGGAGCAAGGGTACTGTGGCAGAGAGTCAACGCGGCTTCTGGGCACCAGCGAGGAGGTGGAGGGCTTCTCCCGGTCCTCTGTCTCATCATCGCTACTAGACAACGTCCACTTTCCATGGCTGCTCTGCAGGGAGCCGGCACTCCTAGAGAACCAGAGAGAAGATTATTCACCCTCCTATGGGTTGTGTCTCACAAACAGGGGACAATGCAATGAGTGGTGTCCACGAGTAATGCTGGTTACACGCTGGACAATATATCGGCAGTTCAATGGGGCGGCCGGAATATTGTGGACCCGTCGGCGGTTGTGTACCCCGCTATGTCTGTGAACATATCACGTCGGTAACCCAGCACAGCTTATGGCCGATATAGCTGCAGATACATCAGCACATCGTGGCAGTCCGCAGACCTCCCGTACACTCGCCGCAGGTGACCGACATCACAACTGGGCGGGTACATGTAAATAATAATAATTGAAGCGCTGTACAACCAGAATATATGTCACACTGTAGCAGACCCTCTCCCCTGCATGTCACACTGTAGCAGTCCCTCTCTCCTGCATGTCACACTGTAGCAGACCCTCTCTTCCTGCATGTCACACTGTAGCAGACCCTCTCTTCCTGCATGTCACACTGTAGCAGACCCTCTCCCCTGCATGTCACACTGTAGCAGTCCCTCTCTCCTGCATGTCACACTGTAGCAGTCCCTCTCTCCTGCATGTCACACTGTAGCAGACCCTCTCCCCCCTGCATGTCACACTGTAGCAGACCCTCTCTCCTGCATGTCACACTGTAGCAGACCCTCTCTCCTGCATGTCACACTGTAGCAGACCCTCTCTCCTGCATGTCACACTGTAGCAGACCCTCTCTCCTGCATGTCACACTGTAGCAGACCCTCTCTCCCCTGCATGTCACACTGTAGCAGACCCTCTCCCCTGCATGTCACACTGTAGCAGACCCTCTCTCATGCATGCCACACTGTAGCAGTCCCTCTCTCCCCTGCATGCCACACTGTAGCAGTCCCTCTCTCCCCTGCATGTCACACTGTAGCAGTCCCTCTCTCCCCTGCATGTCACACTGTAGCAGACCCTCTCTCCCCTGCATGTCACACTGTAGCAGACCCTCTCTCCCCTGCATGTCACACTGTAGAAGTCCCTCTCTCCTGCATGTCACACTGTAGCAGACCCTCTCCCCCCTGCATGTCACACTGTAACAGACCCCCCCCCCCCTGCAGGTCACACTGTAGCAGACCCCCTCTCTCCTGCATGTCACACTGTAGCAGACCCCCTCTCTCCTGCATGTCACACTGTAGCAGACCCTCTCTCCCTGCATGTCACACTGTAGCAGACCCTCTCTCCCCTGCATGTCACACTGTAGCAGTCCCTCTCTCCTGCATGTCACACTGTAGCAGACCCCCTCTCTCCTGCATGTCACACTGTAGCAGACCCTCTCTCCCTGCATGTCACACTGTAGCAGACCCTCTCTCCCCTGCATGTCACACTGTAGCAGACCCTCTCTCCTGCATGTCACACTGTAGCAGACCCTCTCTCCCCTGCATGTCACACTGTAGCAGACCCTCTCCCCCCTGCATGTCACACTGTAGCAGTCCCTCTCTCCCCTGCATGTCACACTGTAGCAGTCCCTCTCCCCCCTGCATGTCACACTGTAGCAGACCCTCTCCCCCCTGCATGTCACACTGTAGCAGTCCCTCTCTCCCCTGCATGTCACACTGTAGCAGTCCCTCTCCCCCCTGCATGTCACACTGTAGCAGTCCCTCTCCCCCCTGCATGTCACACTGTAGCAGACCCTCTCCCCCCTGCATGTCACACTGTAACAGACCCTCTCCCCCTGCATGTCACACTGTAGCAGACCCTCTCTCCTGCATGTCACACTGTAGCAGACCCTCTCTCCTGCATGTCACACTGTAGCAGACCCTCTCTCCTGCATGTCACACTGTAGCAGTCCCTCTCCCCCTGCATGTCACACTGTAGCAGACCCTCTCCCCCCTGCATGTCACACTGTAGCAGACCCTCTCCCCCCTGCATGTCACACTGTAGCAGACTCTCTCCCATGCATGTCACACTGTAGCAGACCCTCTCCCCCCTGCATGTCACACTGTAGCAGACCCTCTCTCCTGCATGTCACACTGTAGCAGACCCTCTCTCCCCTGCATGTCACACTGTAGCAGACCCTCTCCCCCCTGCATGTCACACTGTAGCAGTCCCTCTCTCCCCTGCATGTCACACTGTAGCAGTCCCTCTCCCCCCTGCATGTCACACTGTAGCAGACCCTCTCCCCCCTGCATGTCACACTGTAGCAGTCCCTCTCTCCCCTGCATGTCACACTGTAGCAGTCCCTCTCCCCCCTGCATGTCACACTGTAGCAGTCCCTCTCCCCCCTGCATGTCACACTGTAGCAGACCCTCTCCCCCCTGCATGTCACACTGTAGCAGACCCTCTCCCCCTGCATGTCACACTGTAGCAGACCCTCTCTCCTGCATGTCACACTGTAGCAGACCCTCTCTCCTGCATGTCACACTGTAGCAGACCCTCTCTCCTGCATGTCACACTGTAGCAGTCCCTCTCCCCTGCATGTCACACTGTAGCAGACCCTCTCCCCCCTGCATGTCACACTGTAGCAGACTCTCTCCCATGCATGTCACACTGTAGCAGACCCTCTCCCCCCTGCATGTCACACTGTAGCAGACCCTCTCCCCCCTGCATGTCACACTGTAGCAGTCCCTCTCTCCCCTGCATGTCACACTGTAGCAGTCCCTCTCCCCCCTGCATGTCACACTGTAGCAGACCCTCTCCCCCCTGCATGTCACACTGTAGCAGTCCCTCTCTCCCCTGCATGTCACACTGTAGCAGTCCCTCTCCCCCCTGCATGTCACACTGTAGCAGTCCCTCTCCCCCCTGCATGTCACACTGTAGCAGACCCTCTCCCCCCTGCATGTCACACTGTAACAGACCCTCTCCCCCTGCATGTCACACTGTAGCAGACCCTCTCTCCTGCATGTCACACTGTAGCAGACCCTCTCTCCTGCATGTCACACTGTAGCAGACCCTCTCTCCTGCATGTCACACTGTAGCAGTCCCTCTCCCCCTGCATGTCACACTGTAGCAGACCCTCTCCCCCCTGCATGTCACACTGTAGCAGACTCTCTCCCATGCATGTCACACTGTAGCAGACCCTCTCTCTCCCCCGCATGTCACACTGTAGCAGACCCTCTCTCCCCCTGCATGTCACACTGTAGCAGACCCTCTCCCCCTGCATGTCACACTGTAGCAGCAGACCCTCTCCCCTGCATGTCACACTGTAGCAGACCCTCTCTCCTGCATGTCACACTGTAGCAGACCCTCTCCCCTGCATGTCACACTGTAGCAGACCCTCCTCCCCCTGCATGTCACACTGTAGAAGACTCTCTCCCCTGCATGTCACACTGTAGCAGACCCTCTCTCCTGCATGTCACACTGTAGCAGACCCTCTCTCTCCCCCGCATGTCACACTGTAGCAGACCCTCTCCCCTGCATGTCACACTGTAGCAGACCCTCTCCCCCCTGCATGTCACACTGTAGCAGACAATCTCTCCCCTGCATGTCACACTGTAGCAGACCCTCTCTCCTGCATGTCACACTGTAGCAGACCCTCTCTCTCCCCCGCATGTCACACTGTAGCAGACCCTCTCTCCCCCTGCATGTCACACTGTAGCAGACCCTCTCTCCTGCATGTCACACTGTAGCAGACCCTCTCCCCCCTGCATGTCACACTGTAGCAGACCCTCTCTCCTGCATGTCACACTGTAGCAGACCCTCTCTACTGCATGTCACACTGTAGCAGACCCTCTCCCCCTGCATGTCACACTGTAGCAGACAATCTCTCCCCTGCATGTCACACTGTAGCAGACCCTCTCTCTCCCCCGCATGTCACACTGTAGCAGACAATCTCTCCCCTGCATGTCACACTGTAGCAGACCCTCTCTCCTGCATGTCACACTGTAGCAGACCCTCTCTCCCCCCTGCATGTCACACTGTAGCAGACCCTCTCTCCTGCATGTCACACTGTAGCAGACCCTCTCCCCCCTGCATGTCACACTGTAGCAGACCCTCTCTCCTGCATGTCACACTGTAGCAGACCCTCTCTCCCCTGCATGTCACACTGTAGCAGACCCTCTCCCCCCTGCATGTCACACTGTAGCAGACCCTCTCCCCTGCATGTCACACTGTAGCAGACCCTCTCTCCCCCTGCATGTCACACTGTAGCAGACCCTCTCTCCCCCGCATGTCACACTGTAGCAGACCCTCTCTCTCCCCCGCATGTCACACTGTAGCAGACCCTCTCCCCCCGCATGTCACACTGTAGCAGACCCTCTCCCCCTGCATGTCACACTGTAGCAAACCCTCTCCTCCCCTGCATGTCACACTGTAGCAAACCCTCTCCCCTGCATGTCACAATGTAGCAGACCATCTCTCTCCCCTGCATGTCACACTGTAGCAGACCCTCTCCCCCTGCATGTCACACTGTAGCAGACCCTCTCCCCCTGCATGTCACACTGTAGCAGACCCTCTCCCCTGCATGTCACACTGTAGCAGTCCCTCTCTCCCCCTGCATGTCACACTGTAGCAGACCCTCTCTCCCTGCATGTCACACTGTAGCAGACCCTCTCTCCCCTGCATGTCACACTGTAGCAGACCCTCTCTCCTGCATGTCACACTGTAGCAGACCCTCTCTCCCCTGCATGTCACACTGTAGCAGACCCTCTCTCCTGCATGTCACACTGTAGCAGACCCTCTCTCCTGCATGTCACACTGTAGCAGACCCTCTTTCCCCCTGCATGTCACACTGTAGCAGTCCCTCTCCCCCTGCATGTCACACTGTAGCAGACCCTCTCCCCTGCATGTCACACTGTAGCAGACCTTCTCCCCTGCATGTCACACTGTAGCAGACCCTCTCCCCTGCATGTCACACTGTAGCAGACCCTCTCTCCCCCTGCATGTCACACTGTAGCAGACTCTCTCCCCCTGCATGTCACACTGTAGCAGCAGACCCTCTCCCCCTGCATGTCCTGTAGCAGCAGACCCTCTCTCCTGCATGTCACACTGTAGCAGACCCTCTCTCCCTGCATGTCACACTGTAGCAGACCCTCTCTCCCCCTGCATGTCACACTGTAGCAGACCCTCTCCCCCCTGCATGTCACACTGTAGCAGACCCTCTCTCCTGCATGTCACACTGTAGCAGACCCTCTCTCCTGCATGTCACACTGTAGCAGACCCTCTCTCCTGCATGTCACACTGTAGCAGACCCTCTCCCCCCTGCATGTCACACTGTAGCAGACCCTCTCCCCCCTGCATGTCACACTGTAGCAGACCCTCTCCCCCCTGCATGTCACACTGTAGCAGACCTTCTCCCCCCTGCATGTCACACTGTAGCAGACCCTCTCTCCTGCATGTCACACTGTAGCAGACCCTCTCTCCTGCATGTCACACTGTAGCAGACCCTCTCTCTCCTGCATGTCACACTGTAGCAGACCCTCTCCCCCCTGCATGTCACACTGTAGCAGACCCTCTCTCCTGCATGTCACACTGTAGCAGACCCTCTCTCCTGCATGTCACACTGTAGCAGACCCTCCCACTGCATGTCACACTGTAGCAGACCCTCCCACTGCATGTCACACTGTAGCAGACCCTCTCTCCTGCATGTCACACTGTAGCAGACCCTCTCCCCCCTGCATGTCACACTGTAGCAGACCCTCTCCCCTGCATGTCACACTGTAGCAGACCCTCTCTCCCCCTGCATGTCACTGTAGCAGACCCTCTCTCCCCCTGCATGTCACACTGTAGCAGACCCTCTCCCCCCTGCATGTCACACTGTAGCAGACCCTCTCTCCTGCATGTCACACTGTAGCAGACCCTCTCCCCCCTGCATGTCACACTGTAGCAGACCCTCTCTCCTGCATGTCACACTGTAGCAGACCCTCTCCCCCCTGCATGTCACACTGTAGCAGACCCTCTCCCCCCTGCATGTCACACTGTAGCAGACCCTCTCTCCCCCTGCATGTCACACTGTAGCAGACCCTCTCTCCCCTGCATGTCACACTGTAGCAGACCCTCTCCCCCCTGCATGTCACACTGTAGCAGACCCTCTCCCCTGCATGTCACACTGTAGCAGACCCTCTCCCCTGCATGTCACACTGTAGCAGTCCCTCTCTCTCCTGCATGTCACACTGTAGCAGACCCTCTCTCCCCCTGCATGTCACACTGTAGCAGACCCTCTCTCCTGCATGTCACACTGTAGCAGACCCTCTCTCCCCTGCATGTCACACTGTAGCAGACCCTCTCTCCCCCTGCATGTCACACTGTAGCAGACCCTCTCCCCTGCATGTCACACTGTAGCAGACCCTCTCTCCCCCTGCATGTCACACTGTAGCAGACCCTCTCCCCTGCATGTCACACTGTAGCAGACCCTCTCCCCCCTGTATGTCACACTGTAGCAGACCCTCTCCCCTGCATGTCACACTGTAGCAGACCCTCTCTCCTGCATGTCACACTGTAGCAGACCCTCTCCCCCCTGCATGTCACACTGTAGCAGACCCTCTGCCCTGCATATCACACTGTAGCAGACCCTCTCTCCTGCATGTCACACTGTAGCAGACCCTCTCTCCCCCTGCATGTCACACTGTAGCAGACCCTCTCTCCTGCATGTCACACTGTAGCAGACCCTCTCCCCCCTGCATGTCACACTGTAGCAGACCCTCTCCCCCCTGCATGTCACACTGTAGCAGACCCTCTCCCCCTGCATGTCACACTGTAGCAGACCCTCTCTCCCCCCTGCATGTCACACTGTAGCAGACCCTCTCTCCCCCTGCATGTCACACTGTAGCAGACCCTCTCCCCCCTGCATGTCACACTGTAGCAGACCCCCGCTCCCCTGCATGTCACACTGTAGCAGACCCTCTCCCCTGCATGTCACACTGTAGCAGACCCTCTCCCCCCTGCATGTCACACTGTAGCAGACCCTCTCTCCTGCATGTCACACTGTAGCAGACCCTCTCTCCCCTGCATGTCACACTGTAGCAGACCCTCTCTCCTGCATGTCACTGTAGCAGACCCTCTCCCCTGCATGTCACACTGTAGCAGACCCTATCCCCTGCATGTCACACTGTAGCAGACCCTCTCCCCCTGCATGTCACACTGTAGCAGACCCTCTCTCCTGCATGTCACACTGTAGCAGACCCTCTCTCTTGCATGTCACACTGTAGCAGACCCTCTCTCCTGCACGTCACACTGTAGCAGACCCTCTCCGCTGCATGTCACACTGTAGCAGACCCTCTCCCCCCTGCATGTCACACTGTAGCAGACCCTGTCTCCTGCATGTCACACTGTAGCAGACCCTCTCTCCCCCTGCATGTCACACTGTAGCAGACCCTCTCCCCCCTGCATGTCACACTGTAGCAGACCCTCCCCCTGCATGTCACACTGTAGCAGACCCTCTCTCCTGCATGTCACACTGTAGCAGACCCTCTCCCCCCTGCATGTCACACTGTAGCAGACCCTCTCCCCCCTGCATGTCACACTGTAGCAGACCCTCTCTCCTGCATGTCACACTGTAGCAGACCCTCTCTCCTGCATGTCACACTGTAGCAGACCCTCTCCCCCCTGCATGTCACACTGTAGCAGACCCTCTCCCCCCTGCATGTCACACTGTAGCAGACCCTCTCCCCCCTGCATGTCACACTGTAGCAGACCCTCTCCCCCCTGCATGTCACACTGTAGCAGACCCTCTCTCCTGCATGTCACACTGTAGCAGACCCTCTCTCCTGCATGTCACACTGTAGCAGACCCTCTCTCTCCTGCATGTCACACTGTAGCAGACCCTCTCCCCCCTGCATGTCACACTGTAGCAGACCCTCTCTCCCCTGCATGTCACACTGTAGCAGACCCTCCCCCCCCCTGCATGTCACACTGTAGCAGACCCTCTCCCCTGCATGTCACACTGTAGCAGACCCTCTCCCCTGCATGTCACACTGTAGCAGTCCCTCTCTCTCCTGCATGTCACACTGTAGCAGACCCTCTCTCCCCCTGCATGTCACACTGTAGCAGACCCTCTCTCCTGCATGTCACACTGTAGCAGACCCTCTCTCCTGCATGTCACACTGTAGCAGACCCTCTCTCCCCTGCATGTCACACTGTAGCAGACCCTCTCTCCCCCTGCATGTCACACTGTAGCAGACCCTCTCCCCTGCATGTCACACTGTAGCAGACCCTCTCTCCCCTGCATGTCACACTGTAGCAGACCCTCTCTCCCCCTGCATGTCACACTGTAGCAGACCCTCTCTCCTGCATGTCACACTGTAGCAGACCCTCTCCCCCTGCATGTCACACTGTAGCAGACCCTCTCTCCTGCATGTCACACTGTAGCAGACCCTCTCTCCTGCATGTCACACTGTAGCAGACCCTCTCCCCCCTGCATGTCACACTGTAGCAGACTCTCTCCCCCCTGCATGTCACACTGTAGCAGACCCTCTCCCCCCTGCATGTCACACTGTAGCAGACCCTCTCCCCCCTGCATGTCACACTGTAGCAGACCCTGTCCCCTGCATGTCACACTGTAGCAGACCCTCTCTCCTGCATGTCACACTGTAGCAGACCCTCTCCCCCCTGCATGTCACACTGTAGCAGACCCTCTCTCCCCTGCATGTCACACTGTAGCAGACCCTCTCTCCTGCATGTCACACTGTAGCAGACCCCCTCTCCCCCTGCATGTCACACTGTAGCAGACCCTCTCTCCCCTGCATGTCACACTGTAGCAGACCCTCTCTCCCCCTGCATGTCACACTGTAGCAGACCCTCTCTCCCCCTGCATGTCACACTGTAGCAGACCCTCTCTCCCCCTGCATGTCACACTGTAGCAGACCCTCTCCCCTGCATGTCACACTGTAGCAGACCCTCTCCCCCCTGCATGTCACACTGTAGCAGACCCTCTCCCCTGCATGTCACACTGTAGCAGACCCTCTCTCCTGCATGTCACACTGTAGCAGACCCTCTCTCCTGCATGTCACACTGTAGCAGACCCTCTCTCCCCCTGCATGTCACACTGTAGCAGACCCTCTCCCCTGCATGTCACACTGTAGCAGACCCTCTCTCCCCCCTGCATGTCACACTGTAGCAGACCCTCTCTCCTGCATGTCACACTGTAGCAGACCCTCTCCCCTGCATGTCACACTGTAGCAGACCCTCTCTCCTGCATGTCACACTGTAGCAGACCCTCTCTCCCCCTGCATGTCACACTGTAGCAGACCCTCTCCCCTGCATGTCACACTGTAGCAGACCCTCTCCCCTGCATGTCACACTGTAGCAGACCCTCTCTCCCCCCTGCATGTCACACTGTAGCAGACCCTCTCCCCTGCATGTCACACTGTAGCAGACCCTCTCCCCCCTGCATGTCACACTGTAGCAGACCCTCTCTCCTGCATGTCACACTGTAGCAGACCCTCTCTCCCCCTGCATGTCACACTGTAGCAGACCCTCTCCCCTGCATGTCACACTGTAGCAGACCCTCTCCCCTGCATGTCACACTGTAGCAGACCCTCTCTCCTGCATGTCACACTGTAGCAGACCCTCTCTCCCCTGCATGTCACACTGTAGCAGACCCTCTCTCCCCCTAGTTACAATGTATCACCTGTGCATCCTCCAGCTGTCAGCGCCGCCGCATGTGTTTGGTGATGACGTCGCCGCCGGCGCCTGCAGATGACGTCATCACTGTTACTCGGGAGGCGGGGCACGTCACAACCAGCATGTCCTCTCACTGCGGCCTCTGACCCTGTCACACTCATCCCGGGCATGCTGGGACTTGTGCTTCCCCATCCCTAGGAGAAATGCACTACCCCGCCCCTCAGCTTCCCGCCTGCTACCGCCGCCTGTATCAGCCAATAGCAGTGGCCGGCTGCGTGACGTCACTCGGTAATAGCCAATCCGGAGCTGGCGTCTCTTAGCGGCTTCTCCGTAGTCATGGTGACGCGGCCTGGCCGGCTCTCAGCTGCTCATCCCCGGGCTCAGGTGGCGCCGGTACAGCCAGGCCCAACCCCGGGCTCTCCTCTCCTACAGCACCGGGGACATGTTCTCCGCCAGCTCGCTGTCAGCCCGGGTCACCGGTGACCGGAGGAAGTTTCTTACCGTGAGTTCACCTGCCGGGAGCATCAGTGCTTTCCCTCTCTATACTCATAGATATAATCAGAGTATGACACATCCGCGCTATGTACCATCCTCTACTGACATCACACTACATTACATGACTGGCTCAGGTCCCACTTTGTGTCTGTTACACTGTCCTGCCGGGAGCATCAGTGCTTTCCCTCTCTATACTCATAGATATAATCAGAGTATGACACATCCGCGCTATGTACCATCCTCTACTGACATCACACTACATTACATGACTGGCTCAGGTCCCACGTTGTGTCTGTTACACTGTCCTGCCGGGGGCATCAGTGCTTTCCCTCTCTATACTCATAGATATAATCAGAGTATGACACATCCGCGCTATGTACCATCCTCTACTGACATCACACTACATTACATGACTGGCTCAGGTCCCACGTTGTGTCTGTTACACTGTCCTGCCGGGAGCATCAGTACTTTCCCTCTCTATACTCATAGCTATAATCAGAGTATGACACATCCACGCTATGTACCATCCTCTACTGACATCACACTACATTACATGACTGGCTCAGGTCCCACTTTGTGTCTGTTACACTGTCCTGCCGGGGGCATCAGTGCTTTCCCTCTCTATACTCATAGATATAATCAGAGTATGACACATCCGCGCTATGTACCATCCTCTACTGACATCACACTACATTACATGACTGGCTCAGGTCCCACTTTGTGTCTGTTACACTGTCCTGCCGGGAGCATCAGTGCTTTCCCTCTCTATACTCATAGATATAATCAGAGTATGACACATCCGCGCTATGTACCATCCTCTACTGACATCACACTACATTACATGACTGGCTCAGGTCCCACGTTGTGTCTGTTACACTGTCCTGCCGGGGGCATCAGCGCTTTCCCTCTCTATACTCATAGATCTAATCAGAGTATGACACATCCGCACTACGTACCATCCTCTACTGACATCACACTACATTACATGACTGGCTCAGGTCCCACTTTGTGTCTGTTACACTGTCCTGCCGGGGGCATCAGTACTTTCCCTCTCTATACTCATACATATAATCAGAGTATGACACATCCGCGCTATGTACCATCCTCTACTGACATCACACTACATTACATGACTGGCTCAGGTCCCACGTTGTGTCTGTTACACTGTCCTGCCGGGGGCATCAGCGCTTTCCCTCTCTATACTCATAGATCTAATCAGAGTATGACACATCCGCGCTATGTACCATTCTCTACTAACATCACACTACATTACATGACTGGCTCAGGTCCCACTTTGTGTCTGTTACACTGTCCTGCCGGGGGCATCAGTACTTTCCCTCTCTATACTCATACATATAATCAGAGTATGACACATCCGCGCTATGTACCATCCTCTACTGACATCACACTACATTACATGACTGGCTCAGGTCCCACGTTGTGGTCTTACACTTTCCTGCCGGGGGCATCAGTGCTTTCCCTCTCTATACTCCTAGATATAATCAGAGTATGACACATCCGCACTATGTACCATCGGCTACTGACATCACACTACATTACATGACTGGCTCAGGTCCCACGTTGTGGTCTTACACTTTCCTGCCGGGGGCATCAGTGCTTTCCCTCTCTATACTCATAGATCTAATCAGAGTATGACACATCCGCGCTATGTACCATCGGCTACTGACATCACACTACATTACATGACTGGCTCAGGTCCCACGTTGTGGTCTTACACTTTCCTGCCGGGGGCATCAGTGCTTTCCCTCTCTATACTCCTAGATATAATCAGAGTATGACACATCCGCGCTATGTACCATCCTCTACTGACATCACACTACATTACATGACTGGCTCAGGTCCCACGTTGTGTCTGTTACACTGTCCTGCCGGGGGCATCAGTGCTTTCCCTCTCTATACTCATAGCTATAATCAGAGTATGACACATCCACGCTATGTACCATCCTCTACTGACATCACACTACATTACATGACTGGCTCAGGTCCCACGTTGTGCCTGTTACACTGTCCTGCCGGGGGCATCAGTGCTTTCCCTCTCTATACTCATAGATATAATCAGAGTATGACACATCCGCACTATGTGCCATCCTCTACTGACGTCACACTACATTACATGACTGGCTTAGGTCCCATGTTGTGTCTGTTACACTGTCCTGCCGGGAGCATCAGTGCTTTCCCTCTCTATACTCATAGATATAATCAGAGTATCACACATCCGCATTATGTACTATCCTCTACTGACATCACACTACATTACATGACTGGCTCAGGTCCCACGTTGTGCCTGTTACACTGTCCTGCCGGGAGCATCAGTGCTTTCCCTCTCTATACTCATAGATATAATCAGAGTATGACACATCCGCACAATGTACCATTCTCTACTGACATCACACTACATTACATGACTGGCTCAGGTCCCACGTTGTGTCTGTTACACTGTCCTGCCGGGGGCATCAGTGCTTTCCCTCTCTATACTCATAGATATAATCAGAGTATGACACATCCGCGCTATGTACCATCCTCTACTGACATCACACTACATTACATGACTGGCTCAGGTCCCACGTTGTGGTCTTACACTTTCCTGCCGGGGGCATCAGTGCTTTCCCTCTCTATACTCCTAGATATAATCAGAGTATCACACATCCGCACTATGTGCCATCCTCTACTGACATCACACTACATTACATGACTGGCTCAGGTCCCACGTTGTGTCTGTTACACTGTCCTGCCGGGGGCATCAGTGCTTCCCCTCTCTATACTCATAGCTATAATCAGAGTATGACACATCCGCGCTATGTACCATCCTCTACTGACATCACACTACATTACATGACTGGCTCAGGTCCCACGTTGTGCCTGTTACACTGTCCTGCCGGGGGCATCAGTGCTTTCCCTCTCTATACTCCTAGATATAATCAGAGTATGACACATCCGCGCTATGTACCATCCTCTACTGACATCACACTACATTACATGACTGGCTCAGGTCCCACGTTGTGTCTGTTACACTGTCCTGCCGGGGGCATCAGTGCTTTCCCTCTCTATACTCCTAGATATAATCAGAGTATGACACATCCACACAATGTACCATTCTCTACTAACATCACACTACATTACATGACTGGCTTAGGTCCCACGTTGTGGTCTTACACTGTCCTGCCGGGGGCATCAGTGCTTTCCCTCTATACTCCTAGATATAATCAGAGTATGACACATCTGCACTATGTACCATCCTCTTGACATCACACTACATTACATGACTGGCTCAGGTCCCATGTTGTGTCTGTTACACTGTCCTGCCGGGAGCATCAGTGCTTTCCCTCTCTATACTCATAGATCTAATCAGAGTATGACACAACTCCACTGTTCTGTCTATCTATCCCTCCATCTATTCATTCCTCGCACTGTTCTGTCTATCTCTCCATCTATTCATACCCTGCACTGTTCTGTCTATCCCTCCATCTATTCATTCCCTGCACTGTTCTGTCTATCCCTCCATCTATTCATTCCCTGCACTGTTCTATCTATCCCTCCATCTATTCATTCCCTGCACTGTTCTGTCTATCCCTCCATCTATTCATTCCCTGCACTGTTCTGTCTATCCCTCCATCTATTCATTCCCTGCACTGTTCTGTCTATCCCTCCATCTATTCATTTCTCGCACTGTTCTGTCTATCCCTCCATCTATTCATTCCCCGCACTGTTCTGTCTATCCCTCCATCTATTCATTCCCTGCACTGTTCTGTCTATCCCTCCATCTATTCATTCCCTGCACTGTTCTGTCTATCCCTCCATCTATTCATTCTCTGCACTGTTCTGTCTATCCCTCCATCTAATCATTCTCTGCACTGTTCTGTCTATCCCTCCATCTATTCATTCTATGCACTGTTCTGTCTATCCCTCCATCTATTCATTCCCTGCACTTTTCTGTCTATCCCTCCATCTATTCATTCCCTGCACTGTTCTGTCTATCCCTCCAGCTATTCATTCCCTGCACTGTTCTGTCTATCCCTCCATCTATTCATTCCCTGCACTGTTCTGTCTATCTATCCCTCCATCTATTCATTCCCTGCACTGTTCTGTCTATCCCTCCAGCTATTCATTCCCTGCACTGTTCTGTCTATCCCTCCATCTATTCATTCTCTGCACTGTTCTGCCTATCCCTCACTGTTCTGTCTATCCCTCCAGCTATTCATTCCCTGCACTGTTCTGTATATCCCTCCATATATTCATTCCCGGCACTGTTCTGTCTATCCCTCCATCTATTCATACCCTGCACTGTTCTGTCTATCCCTCCATCTATTCATTCCCTGCACTGTTCTGTCCATCCCTCCATCTATTCATTCTCTGCACTGTTCTGTCTATCCCTCCATCTATTAATTCCCTGCACTTTTCTGTCTATCCCTCCATCTATTCATTCCCTGCACTGTTCTGTCTATCCCTCCATCTATTCATTCCTCGCACTGTTCTGTCTATCCCTCCATCTATTCATTCTCTGTACTGTTCTGTCTATCTCTCCATCTATTCATTCCCTGCACTGTTCTGTCTATCCCTCCATCTATTCATTCCCTGCACTGTTCTGTCTATCCCTCCAGCTATTCATTTTCTCGCACTGTTCTGTCTATCCCTCCATCTATTCATTCCCTGCACTTTTCTGTCTATCCCTCCATCTATTCATTCTCTGCACTGTTCTGTCTATCCCTCCAGCTATTCATTCCCTGCAATGTTCTGTCTATCCCTCCATCTATTCATTCCCTGCACTGTTCTGTCTATCCCTCCATCTATTCATTCCCTGCACTGTTCTGTCTATCCCTCCATCTATTCATTCTCTGCACTGTTCTGTCTATCCCTCCAGCTTTTAATTCCCTGCACTGTTCTGTCTATCCCTCCATCTATTCATTCCCTGCACTGTTCTGTCTATCCCTCCATCTATTCATTCTTCGCACTGTTCTGTCTATCCCTCCATCTATTCATTCGATGCACTGTTCTGTCTATCCCTCCATCTATTCATTCCCTGCACTGTTCTGTCTATCCCTCCATCTATTCATTCTCTGCACTGTTCTGTCTATCCCTCCAGCTATTCATTCCCTGCACTGTTCTGTCTATCCCTCCATCTATTCATTCCCTGCACTGTTCTGTCTATCCCTCCATCTATTCATTCCCTGCCCTGTTCTGTCTATTTCTCCATCTATTCATTCTCTGCACTGTTCTGTCTATCCCTCCAGCTATTCATTCCCTGCACTGTTCTGTCTTTCCCTCCAGCTATTCATTCTCTGCACTGTTCTGTCTATCCCTCCATCTAATCATTCCCTGCACTGTTCTGTCTATCCCTCCAGCTAATCATTCCCTGCACTGTTCTGTCTATCCCTCCAGCTATTCGTTCCCTGCACTGTTCTGTCTATCCCTCCAGCTATTCGTTCTCCACACTGTTCTGTCTATCCCTCCAGCTATTCATTCCCCGCACAGATGGTCCGATGCTGCGTCTTTGGAGGTAGCAGCGTATCCGAGGCTAATAAGAGGGGTCTTTTTACTTGTTACTCTTCCTGTGGCTTTTCTCTGCCTCATCCCCTGATTCAGCCCCACAATAACTATATCCAGCAATGTAGCACCTCTTGATTAAATAGGGACTAGAGTTAATATACACATGGAATTAGTATTTTCGTGTTGTTTCGTACGTGCCTGTAATAATCCATGTGCTGGGAATGTCTACCAGTAGATATGTAGTGATGGATATAATTTACTTGCACTTACTATCCGGCAGGTGTTTGAAGCGTGTGATGAGGGCAGGAAAGGTTATCTCAGCAGGGAGGACTTCAAGGTGGCTGTGGTGATGCTGTTCGGGTATAAACCTTCCAAGGTGATTTGTAATCAATCTCTATATCTCTACCTTATGGTGCATATATCAGATAATACGTTAGTGTGCTAGTACAATAGCTGCAGTATACTCTATTCCCACAAGATGTCACCAAAGAGCTACTGGGAATAAAAATGCTGGAAATCCACATCATGTAAAACCTGGTCTGATTTTATTATTATTATTATTCTCCTTTATTTATATGGCGCCACAAGGGTTCCGCAGCGCCCAATTACAGAGTACATAAATAATCAAACAGGAAAACAGCAACTTACAGTTGATGACAGTATAGGACAAGTACAGGGTAAATAAACATAGTTACATCAGCAGATGACACTGTAATAAGTATCAGGTGGCAGAAGACTGCTGGAGTTGATGCAGTTGAAGATTATTAAAGTAAGAAAGGATAAGCACATGAGGGAAGAGGGCCCTGCTCGTGAGAGCTTACATTCTAAAGGGGAGGGGTAGACAGACAGGGGTGACACAGATGGGGTACATGGAGAGTGTAGAACAGGGTTAGGATGAGATTTGGCTGGGTTTGGTGAAGAAGTGGGTCTTGAGAGCCCGTTTGAAGTTTTGTAGAGAGGTGGAGAGTCTGAGGGAGAGAGGTAGGGAATTCCAGAGAAGTGGTGCAGCACGTGAAAAATCTTGGAGGTAGGAGTGGGAGGAAGTAATCCGTAGGCAGGAGAGTCGACGTGCATTAGCAGAGGGAAGAGGACGGGTGGGAGAGTAAAGGGAGATAAGGTCAGAGATGTAGATGGGAGAGGAGTGGGTGAGGGCTTTGTAAGTGAGTGTGAGAAGCTTGAATTGGATTGTGAAAGGGAAGGGAAGCCAGTGAAGGTCTAGTAAGAGAGGAGAGGTGGACGTAGTGCGTTTGGTGAGGAAGATGAGCCGGGCAGCAGCACTGAGGATAGATTGGAGTGGAGAGAGGTATGTGTCAGGAATACCAGTCAGGAGGAGATTACAGTAGTCCAGTCTGGAGATGACCAGTGAGTGGATAAGAGTCTTAGTAGCATCCTGGGTCAGAAAGGGTCTGATCCTGGAAATATTTTTTAGATGAAAACGGCAGGTTTGTGAGAGGTGCTGAATGTGTGGTTTGAAGGAGAGGGAGAAGTCAAGGATTACTCCAAGACAGCGCACTTGGGGGGTAGAGGAGATATTAGTGCCATCAATAGATAATGAGAATGTAGGAGGTGAGGTTATGCGGGAGGGAGGAAAGATGATCAGCTCTGTCTTAGACATGTTAAGTGTAAGAAACCGCTGGGACATACAGGAAGAGAGAGCAGAGAGACAGTTGGAGATACGAGTGAGGAGAGCAGGGGAGAGGTCTGGAGAGGAAAGATAGATTTGGGTGTCATCAGCATAGAGATGATATTGGAAACCAAAAGAACTAATGAGCTTACCTAGTGAGGACGTATAGAGAGAGAAGAGAAGAGGACCAAGGACAGAACCGTGGGGGACACCTACAGTTAGTGGAAGTGAGGGGGAGGGGGAGTCATGAGAGGAGACAGAGAATGAACGGTCAGAGAGGTAGGAGGACAACCAAGAGAGGGCAGTGTCACGCAGACCAATGATCATTGCATTATTAGTCGTCTCTACTCGTATGTATGTGTGTGTGTGTATATATATATATATATATATATATATATATATATAATGAGAGTGATACAGGTATCCATCTATCTAATTTATTTTATTTATTTTTTTAATATAGCTTTTTGTATATACTGTATATAGAACATATAATGTAAAATGTGTTATTGTTTATTTCCAGCTGGAGGTGGATTCCACGTTACCCTCTCTGTCTGAGTCTGCAGGTAAGTGTGAAATATCACCGCTATTTGCGGATTGCTGCACTTGTG
The DNA here is from genome assembly GCF_028390025.1 of Pseudophryne corroboree. Taxonomy (NCBI): domain Eukaryota; kingdom Metazoa; phylum Chordata; class Amphibia; order Anura; family Myobatrachidae; genus Pseudophryne; species Pseudophryne corroboree. The sequence goes on along the minus strand of NC_086455.1, from coordinate 174,594,250 downwards.
CCTGTGACCCTGACGCCTGCACACAGCGGGAGCAGTTTATATTGATGCTCCTGGTGAAGTGATAGGCTACCTCCTATATAGACTATACGTTCTGTCCACAGTCCTGACATACAGTATATGACTTGTGGCTCATACACGGCAGCCATGTCACCCAGGTTACTCTGTGGTCAGTAATGCAGCACTTGCAGTACAGTACACATTCTGCAGATTTTGTTGTCTCACAGTTCCCCTTATACCATCATTTAATAAAAAACAAAAAACATTGTTGTTCCTTCCCTACGGAGAAGGGAGATATTTTTATGGCTTTGTTCCTGTCTGTAGATTTTACCATAATATACCATGTTTAGGCTACAATCCAGGTACCTGTGTAGGAGGAAAAACTCCAATTTTTTTTTGTTTTTTTTTTGTTAAAGAAACAGAAATCAAGTGCCCACAGCAAACATAATGTATTGTTACTAAGTCTTTGCGGAATGTGTCCCTTCCGGCGTTTATCCATTTCCCCAAATTGGTCTAATCGTTCTGTCTTCATTATATGTCAGTGGTAGTAAGTACAAAATAAAGGAAATCGCACCTAGTAGGGCATTGTGCCTCCATATGTGACCAGGATGTGCTGTGGTATTGAGGGTACTAGTCCCTGGAATTGTGCGGACACCTAGGGGGGTCATTCCGAGTTTATCGCACGTAGCTACTTTTTGCTGCTGGTGCAATCAACCTGACGCCGCCTATAGGGGAGTGTATTTTATCTTAGCAGGGCTGCCATCACTTGTGCAGCCGATCTATGCTAAATAAGTTTCCTGCAAAACATGACCAGCTCTGGACATACTTACCCTGTGCGATGGATCCAGCGACGAAGGTCCCGGGATTGACGTCAGACATCCGTGCTCCAAACACCTCAACACGCCTGCGTTCGAATCTCCATGCCCAGAAAACGGTAAGTAGACGCCCCGGAACGCATCCCTCCCGTCAATCTTCTTGCGATCGCTGCTGCGATCACTTACAGCACTGGCGGTGTCACTGCCCGGCGACTACCGTCGCCAGGCAACAACGCACGTGAGCATTGTGGGCAACGCGCAGCCGCAGTCCCAACCCGTTCGCACCGCAGCGAAGAACCGCTGCGTGCGAACGGGTCGGAATGACCCCCTAGTTAGGTGGTCGGGCTGTATGCCATGAATGCTGTACCAGGTTGTGGTGACTGCGGAGATCTTGGCACACGGATAAGTGAAGGGACACGCTTAGCAACATGTGGGATGGCCACACGTGCTCTGCGGATGGAACAGACAGACTACATGGGGAGAGGATGATTGCCTAGTACAGTGAATGATGAACATTGGCTTTACCCCCCGAGGGAGTGACTGCACCGAGCCATACCAGGAAGATACTGTCACATGGTCTAGCCACAACGTTACGGATTATGCAGCTCTCTAGGATGTAGCGTTCTTTAGTTTGCTATAGAACCCGTTCTCTGACCATACTGCCTTCCTCCTCCGCTCTGTGCCCATTGCCCGTGTTCTCTGCCGGTTCCGGTATGAATGGTCGACCATGTTATGGTCGACAGTCATTAGGTCGACCACTATTGGTCGACATTGACATGGTCGACATGGACACATGGTCGACGCATGAAAAGGTCGACGTGAGTTTTTTTACTTTTTTTGTTGTCGTTTTTTGCGTAAAGTGACTGGGAACCCCAATTAGTGCACCGCGTCCCCTCGCGTGGCTCGCTTCGCTCGCCATGCTTCGGGCATGGTGCCTTCGCTTCGCTCGGCACAGATTACCGTTCCAATCGTAGTCCACTTGGATCGTAAAGTATGGAAAAGTTCCCCAAAAGAAAAAAAAGTTAAAAAACTCATGTCGACCTTTTCATGTGTCGACCATTTTCACGTGTCGACCATGTGTCCATGTTGACCATGTCAATGTCGACCAACAGTGGTCGACCATAACATGGTCGACCATGTGAACGGATACCTTCTCTGCCACCCTGAGTTCCCAGGTGTGATGGGTGATCTGAGCCTCTGCTCTATGGAGTTCTCATTGGACTAGATCCTGACCGCTGGTAACATGATTACATCCCGGACTAGATCCTGACAGGCTGAGGCTTGGAGTGACACTGTCTGCATGTGCCTGCCTGTCTTATGTCGTGTTTCAATGAATGCCATGACCCAGGAGAATGCGCTTCTGCCCAATGTTACCCTGAGTGATGCTGTTACCTTATTATTTATTACCCTTTATGTATGTAGCGTCTGGGCAGTTACCATCTACAACCCCTAAACCGCACCTGTATATCATATATGCCGGGGTTCTCTCACACCCTTATTACATATATATATATATATATATATATATATACGGAATACAAATATATACATAATAATGTACAAATCTGTGCTGTCACCATTTCTCCACAGGTGTGAGACTTGTGCAGTCACCATTTCCCCACAGGTGTGAGACTGGTGCAGTGTACTGGCCGTGCAGTCACCATTTCCCCACAGGTGTGAGACTTGTGCAGTGTACTGGCCGTGCAGTCACCATTTCCCCACAGGTGTGAGACTTGTGCAGTGTACTGGCCATGCAGTCACCATTTCCCCACAGGTGTGAGACTTGTGCAGTGTACTGGCCGTGCTGTCACCATTTCCCCACAGGTGTGAGACTTGTGCAGTGTACTGGCCGTGCAGTCACCATTTCCCCACAGGTGTGAGACTTGTGCAGTCACCATTTCCCCACAGGTGTGAGACTTGTGCAGTGCACCGGCCGTGCAGTCACTCTGTATTCACCTTTTCCCCACAGGTGTGAGACGGGATGAGTTTGTGAAGCTGATGAGTAAGAAGCAGAGCGCTCAGTTAAGCTTTGGGGATCAGAGACAGATATTTTCGGTGTTTGACACTCACTGTAAGTATATATTCCCAGTATATCTGTGTATATAGACAAGGTATATACAAAGTCTGAGGTGTCTTGTGAAATATCCAGCTTGTGGGGTAACACAAAGTGTGTCAGGCTTGGGACATTTATGTCAGTATTTGTACAGGAGTTTTGTGCTACCATTAATGCAGCCCCCCCAGAACTACTGTCCTGGGTACCAAGAAACCCCCCAGTTATGCACCACTGTGATGCATGAGAATGGATCAATCAAGTCTTTGTTTTAGATGTGGCAGAGAGGGGTTATTGGGAAAACCCAGCTATTCTCCTTTCCATCCCACATTACAATAGTATCTACATAATGTAACTTGTTCTATTGTGAAGACTTGTGAGCGTGTCTGCCGCTATTGGATACTAGTCTCTATGATAGGTTCTGTATTATGGAATAGCTGCCGCTATGTCCGCCGTGCTCTCGTCATTCATCCAATCAGCTCCCGAAAGATATGAGAGGGGCTTCAGCTGTCCGTAACAGAGGAGGCGGGAAGGGTAACGCTGTACAGTGTATTATTCCAGTGTGTACGTCTAGTGCATGAGATCTAAGTGACGTTTATCCCTGTGTGATATGTAACAGAGGAGGAGGGCAGGGTAACGCTGTACAGTGTATTATTATTCCAATGTGTACGTCTAGTGCATGAGATCTAAGTGACTGTTCCCCCTGTGTGATATGTAACAGAGGAGGAGGGCAGGGTAACGCTGTACAGTGTATTATTATTCCAATGTGTACGTCTAGTGCATGAGATCTAAGTGACATTTCCACCTGTGTGATATGTAACAGAGGAGGAGGGCAGGGTAACGCTGTACAGTGTATTATTATTCCAATGTGTACGTCTAGTGCATGAGATCTAAGTGACTGTTCCCCCTGTGTGATATGTAACAGAGGAGGAGGGCAGGGTAACGCTGTACAGTGTATTATTTCAATGTGTATGTCTAGTGCATGAGATCTAAGTGACGTTTCCACCTGTGTGATATGTAACAGAGGAGGAGGGCAGGGTAACGCTGTACAGTGTATTATTATTCCAATGTGTACGTCTAGTGCATGAGATCTAAGTGACTGTTCCCCCTGTGTGATATGTAACAGAGGAGGAGGGCAGGGTAACGCTGTACAGTGTATTATTCCAATGTGTACGTCTAGTGCATGAGATCTAAGTGACTGTTCCCCCTGTGTGATATGTAACAGAGGAGGAGGGCAGGGTAACGCTGTACAGTGTATTATTATTCCAATGTGTACGTCTAGTGCATGAGATCTAAGTGACTGTTCCCCCTGTGTGATATGTAACAGAGGAGGAGGGCAGGGTAACGCTGTACAGTGTATTATTCCAATGTGTACGTCTAGTGCATGAGATCTAAGTGACGTTTATCCCTGTGTGATATGTAACAGAGGAGGAGGGCAGGGTAACGCTGTACAGTGTATTATTATTCCAGTGTGTACGTCTAGTGCATGAGATCTAAGTGACGTTTCCACCTGTGTGATATGTAACAGAGGAGGAGGGCAGGGTAACGCTGTACAGTGTATTATTCCAATGTGTACGTCTAGTGCATGAGATCTAAGTGACTGTTCCCCCTGTGTGATATGTAACAGAGGAGGAGGGCAGGGTAACGCTGTACAGTGTATTATTCCAGTGTGTACGTCTAGTGCATGAGATCTAAGTGACTGTTCCCCTGTGTGATATGTAACAGAGGAGGAGGGCAGGGTAACGCTGTACAGTGTATTATTATTCCAGTGTGTACGTCTGGTGCATGAGATCTAAGTGACTGTTCCCCCTGTGTGATATGTAACAGAGGAGGAGGGCAGGGTAACGCTGTACAGTGTATTATTATTCCAATGTGTACGTCTAGTGCATGAGATCTAAGTGACTGTTCCCCCTGTGTGATATGTAACAGAGGAGGAGGGCAGGGTAACGCTGTACAGTGTATTATTCCAATGTGTACGTCTAGTGCATGAGATCTAAGTGACGTTTATCCCTGTGTGATATGTAACAGAGGAGGAGGGCAGGGTAACGCTGTACAGTGTATTATTCCAATGTGTACGTCTAGTGCATGAGATCTAAGTGACTGTTCCCCCTGTGTGATATGTAACAGAGGAGGAGGGCAGGGTAACGCTGTACAGTGTATTATTATTCCAATGTGTACGTCTAGTGCATGAGATCTAAGTGACGTTTCCACCTGTGTGATATGTAACAGAGGAGGAGGGCAGGGTAACGCTGTACAGTGTATTATTATTCCAGTGTGTATGTCTAGTGCATGAGATCTAAGTGACTGTTCCCCCTGTGTGATATGTAACAGAGGAGGAGGGCAGGGTAACGCTGTACAGTGTATTATTCCAATGTGTACGTCTAGTGCATGAGATCTAAGTGACGTTTCCACCTGTGTGATATATAACAGAGGAGGAGGGCAGGGTAGCGCTGTACAGTGTATTATTCCAGTGTGTACGTCTAGTGCATGAGATCTAAGTGACTGTTCCCCCTGTGTGATATGTAACAGAGGAGGAGGGCAGGGTAACGCTGTACAGTGTATTATTCCAATGTGTATGTCTAGTGCATGAGATCTAAGTGACTGTTCCCCCTGTGTGATATGTAACAGAGGAGGAGGGCAGGGTAACGCTGTACAGTGTATTATTATTCCAATGTGTACGTCTAGTGCATGAGATCTAAGTGACTGTTCCCCCTGTGTGATATGTAACAGAGGAGGAGGGCAGGGTAACGCTGTACAGTGTATTATTATTCCAATGTGTACGTCTAGTGCATGAGATCTAAGTGACAGTTCCCCCTGTGTGATATGTAACAGAGGAGGAGGGCAGGGTAACGCTGTACAGTGTATTATTCCAATGTGTACGTCTAGTGCATGAGATCTAAGTGACTGTTCCCTCTGTGTGATATGTAACAGAGGAGAAGGGCAGGGTAACGCTGTACAGTGTATTATTATTCCAATGTGTACGTCTAGTGCATGAGATCTAAGTGACGTTTCCACCTGTGTGATATGTAACAGAGGAGGAGGGCAGGGTAACGCTGTACAGTGTATTATTCCAGTGTGTACGTCTAGTGCATGAGATCTAAGTGATGTTTCCACCTGTGTGATATGTAACAGAGGAGGAGGGCAGGGTAACGCTGTACAGTGTATTATTATTCCAGTGTGTACGTCTAGTGCATGAGATCTAAGTGACTGTTCCCCTGTGTGATATGTAACAGAGGAGGAGGGCAGGATAACGCTGTACAGTGTATTATTATTCCAGTGTGTACGTCTAGTGCATGAGATCTAAGTGACGTTTATCCCTGTGTGATATGTAACAGAGGAGGAGGGCAGGATAACGCTGTACAGTGTATTATTATTCCAGTGTGTACGTCTAGTGCATGAGATCTAAGTGACTGTTCCACCTGTGTGATATGTAACAGAGGAGGAGGGCAGGGTAACGCTGTACAGTGTATTATTCCAGTGTGTACGTCTAGTGCATGAGATCTAAGTGATGTTTCCACCTGTGTGATATGTAACAGAGGAGGAGGGCAGGATAACGCTGTACAGTGTATTATTATTCCAGTGTGTATGTCTAGTGCATGAGATCTAAGTGACGTTTATCCCTGTGTGATATGTAACAGAGGAGGAGGGCAGGATAACGCTGTACAGTGTATTATTATTCCAGTGTGTACGTCTAGTGCATGAGATCTAAATGACTGTTCCCCCTGTGTGATATGTAACAGAGGAGGAGGGCAGGGTAACGCTGTACAGTGTATTATTATTCCAATGTGTACGTCTAGTGCATGAGATCTAAGTGACGTTTCCACCTGTGTGATATGTAACAGAGGAGGAGGGCAGGGTAACGCTGTACAGTGTATTATTATTCCAATGTGTACGTCTAGTGCATGAGATCTAAGTGACTGTTCCCCCTGTGTGATATGTAACAGAGGAGGAGGGCAGGGTAACGCTGTACAGTGTATTATTCCAATGTGTACGTCTAGTGCATGAGATCTAAGTGACTGTTCCCTCTGTGTGATATGTAACAGAGGAGAAGGGCAGGGTAACGCTGTACAGTGTATTATTATTCCAATGTGTACGTCTAGTGCATGAGATCTAAGTGACGTTTCCACCTGTGTGATATGTAACAGAGGAGGAGGGCAGGGTAACGCTGTACAGTGTATTATTCCAGTGTGTACGTCTAGTGCATGAGATCTAAGTGATGTTTCCACCTGTGTGATATGTAACAGAGGAGGAGGGCAGGGTAACGCTGTACAGTGTATTATTATTCCAGTGTGTACGTCTAGTGCATGAGATCTAAGTGACTGTTCCCCCTGTGTGATATGTAACAGAGGAGGAGGGCAGGATAACGCTGTACAGTGTATTATTATTCCAGTGTGTACGTCTAGTGCATGAGATCTAAGTGACTGTTCCACCTGTGTGATATGTAACAGAGGAGGAGGGCAGGGTAACGCTGTACAGTGTATTATTCCAGTGTGTACGTCTAGTGCATGAGATATAAGTGACGTTTATCCCTGTGTGATATGTAACAGAGGAGGAGGGCAGGGTAACGCTGTACAGTGTATTATTCCAGTGTGTACGTCTAGTGCATGAGATCTAAGTGATGTTTCCACCTGTGTGATATGTAACAGAGGAGGAGGGCAGGATAACGCTGTACAGTGTATTATTATTCCAGTGTGTACGTCTAGTGCATGAGATCTAAGTGACGTTTATCCCTGTGTGATATGTAACAGAGGAGGAGGGCAGGGTAACGCTGTACAGTGTATTATTATTCCAATGTGTACGTCTAGTGCATGAGATCTAAGTGACTGTTCCCCCTGTGTGATATGTAACAGAGGAGGAGGGCAGGGTAACGCTGTACAGTGTATTATTCCAATGTGTACGTCTAGTGCATGAGATCTAAGTGACTGTTCCCTCTGTGTGATATGTAACAGAGGAGAAGGGCAGGGTAACGCTGTACAGTGTATTATTATTCCAATGTGTACGTCTAGTGCATGAGATCTAAGTGACGTTTCCACCTGTGTGATATGTAACAGAGGAGGAGGGCAGGGTAACGCTGTACAGTGTATTATTATTCCAATGTGTACGTCTAGTGCATGAGATCTAAGTGACTGTTCCCCCTGTGTGATATGTAACAGAGGAGGAGGGCAGGGTAACGCTGTACAGTGTATTATTATTCCAGTGTGTACGTCTAGTGCATGAGATCTAAGTGACGTTTATCCCTGTGTGATATGTAACAGAGGAGGAGGGCAGGGTAACGCTGTACAGTGTATTATTCCAATGTGTACGTCTAGTGCATGAGATCTAAGTGACGTTTCCACTTGTGTGATATGTAACAGAGGAGGAGGGCAGGGTAACGCTGTACAGTGTATTATTATTCCAATGTGTACGTCTAGTGCATGAGATCTAAGTGACGTTTATCCCTGTGTGATATGTAACAGAGGAGGAGGGCAGGGTAACGCTGTACAGTGTATTATTCCAGTGTGTACGTCTAGTGCATGAGATCTAAGTGACGTTTATCCCTGTGTGATATGTAACAGAGGAGGAGGGCAGGGTAACGCTGTACAGTGTATTATTCCAGTGTGTACGTCTAGTGCATGAGATCTAAGTGATGTTTCCACCTGTGTGATATGTAACAGAGGAGGAGGGCAGGATAACGCTGTACAGTGTATTATTATTCCAGTGTGTACGTCTAGTGCATGAGATCTAAGTGACGTTTATCCCTGTGTGATATGTAACAGAGGAGGAGGGCAGGGTAACGCTGTACAGTGTATTATTCCAATGTGTACGTCTAGTGCATGAGATCTAAGTGACTGTTCCTCCTGTGTGATATGTAACAGAGGAGGAGGGCAGGGTAACGCTGTACAGTGTATTATTATTCCAATGTGTACATCTAGTGCATGAGATCTAAGTGACTGTTCCCTCTGTGTGATATGTAACAGAGGAGAAGGGCAGGGTAACGCTGTACAGTGTATTATTATTCCAATGTGTACGTCTAGTACATGAGATCTAAGTGACTGTTCCCCCTGTGTGATATGTAACAGAGGAGAACGGCAGGATAACGCTGTACAGTGTATTATTCCAATGTGTACGTCTAGTGCATGAGATCTAAGTGACTGTTCCCCCTGTGTGATATATAACAGAGGAGGAGGGCAGGGTAACGCTGTACAGTGTATTATTCCAATGTGTACGTCTAGTGCATGAGATCTAAGTGACTGTTCCCCCTGTGTGATATGTAACAGAGGAGGAGGGCAGGGTAACGCTGTACAGTGTATTATTCCAATGTGTACGTCTAGTGCATGAGATCTAAGTGACTGTTCCCCCTGTGTGATATGTAACAGAGGAGGAGGGCAGGGTAACGCTGTACAGTGTATTATTATTCCAATGTGTACGTCTAGTGCATGAGATCTAAGTGACTGTTCCCCCTGTGTGATATGTAACAGAGGAGGAGGGCAGGGTAACGCTGTACAGTGTATTATTCCAATGTGTACGTCTAGTGCATGAGATCTAAGTGACTGTTCCCCCTGTGTGATATGTAACAGAGGAGGAGGGCAGGGTAACACTGTACAGTGTATTATTATTCCAATGTGTACGTCTAGTGCATGAGATCTAAGTGACTGTTCCCCCTGTGTGATATGTAACAGAGGAGGAGGGCAGGGTAACGCTGTACAGTGTATTATTATTCCAATGTGTACGTCTAGTGCATGAGATCTAAGTGACTGTTCCCCCTGTGTGATATGTAACAGAGGAGGAGGGCAGGGTAACGCTGTACAGTGTATTATTATTCCAGTGTGTACGTCTAGTGCATGAGATCTAAGTGACGTTTATCCCTGTGTGATATGTAACAGAGGAGGAGGGCAGGGTAACGCTGTACAGTGTATTATTCCAATGTGTACGTCTAGTGCATGAGATCTAAGTGACGTTTCCACTTGTGTGATATGTAACAGAGGAGGAGGGCAGGGTAACGCTGTACAGTGTATTATTATTCCAATGTGTACGTCTAGTGCATGAGATCTAAGTGACTGTTCCCCCTGTGTGATATGTAACAGAGGAGGAGGGCAGGGTAACGCTGTACAGTGTATTATTATTCCAGTGTATACGTCTAGTGCATGAGATCTAAGTGACTGTTCCCCCTGTGTGATATGTAACAGAGGAGGAGGGCAGGGTAACGCTGTACAGTGTATTATTATTCCAATGTGTACGTCTAGTGCATGAGATCTAAGTGACTGTTCCCCCTGTGTGATATGTAACAGAGGAGGAGGGCAGGGTAACGCTGTACAGTGTATTATTATTCCAGTGTGTACGTCTAGTGCATGAGATCTAAGTGACTGTTCCCCCTGTGTGATATGTAACAGAGGAGGCGGGCAGGGTAACGCTGTACAGTGTATTATTCCAGTGTGTACGTCTAGTGCATGAGATCTAAGTGACTGTTCCCCCTGTGTGATATGTAACAGAGGAGGAGGGCAGGGTAACGCTGTACAGTGTATTATTCCAGTGTGTACGTCTAGTGCATGAGATCTAAGTGACTGTTCCCCCTGTGTGATATGTAACAGAGGAGGAGGGCAGGGTAACGCTGTACAGTGTATTATTCCAGTGTGTACGTCTAGTGCATGAGATCTAAGTGACGTTTCCACCTGTGTGATATGTAACAGAGGGGAACGGCAGGGTAACGCTGTACAGTGTATTATTATTCCAATGTGTACGTCTAGTGCATGAGATCTAAGTGACTGTTCCCCCTGTGTGATATGTAACAGAGGAGGAGGGCAGGGTAACGCTGTACAGTGTATTATTCCAGTGTGTATGTCTAGTGCATGAGATCTAAGGGACGTTTCCCCCTGTGTGATATGTAACAGAGGAGGAGGGCAGGGTAACGCTGTACAGTGTATTATTCCAGTGTGTACGTCTAGTGCATGAGATCTAAGTGACGTTTCCACTTGTGTGATATGTAACAGAGGAGGAGGGCAGGGTAACGCTGTACAGTGTATTATTATTCCAATGTGTACGTCTGGTGCATGAGATCTAAGTGACGTTTATCCCTGTGTGATATGTAACAGAGGAGGAGGGCAGGGTAACGCTGTACAGTGTATTATTCCAGTGTGTACGTCTAGTGCATGAGATCTAAGTGACTGTTCCCCTGTGTGATATGTAACAGAGGAGGAGGGCAGGGTAACGCTGTACAGTGTATTATTATTCCAATGTGTACGTCTGGTGCATGAGATCTAAGTGACGTTTATCCCTGTGTGATATGTAACAGAGGAGGAGGGCAGGGTAACGCTGTACAGTGTATTATTCCAGTGTGTACGTCTAGTGCATGAGATCTAAGTGACGTTTATCCCTGTGTGATATGTAACAGAGGAGGAGGGCAGGATAACGCTGTACAGTGTATTATTATTCCAGTGTGTACGTCTAGTGCATGAGATCTAAATGACTGTTCCCCCTGTGTGATATGTAACAGAGGAGGAGGGCAGGGTAACGCTGTACAGTGTATTATTATTCCAGTGTGTACGTCTAGTGCATGAGATCTAAATGACTGTTCCCCCTGTGTGATATGTAACAGAGGAGGAGGGCAGGGTAACGCTGTACAGTGTATTATTATTCCAATGTGTACGTCTAGTGCATGAGATCTAAGTGACTGTTCCCCTGTGTGATATGTAACAGAGGAGGAGGGCAGGGTAACGCTGTACAGTGTATTATTCCAGTGTGTACGTCTAGTGCATGAGATCTAAGTGATGTTTCCACCTGTGTGATATGTAACAGAGGGGAACGGCAGGGTAACGCTGTACAGTGTATTATTATTCCAATGTGTACGTCTAGTGCATGAGATCTAAGTGACTGTTCCCCCTGTGTGATATGTAACAGAGGAGGAGGGCAGGGTAACGCTGTACAGTGTATTATTCCAATGTGTACGTCTAGTGCATGAGATCTAAATGACTGTTCCCCCTGTGTGATATGTAACAGAGGAGGAGGGCAGGGTAACGCTGTACAGTGTATTATTCCAGTGTGTACGTCTAGTGCATGAGATCTAAGTGACGTTTCCACCTGTGTGATATATAACAGAGGAGGAGGGCAGGGTAACGCTGTACAGTGTATTATTCCAGTGTGTACGTCTAGTGCATGAGATCTAAGTGACGTTTCCACTTGTGTGATATGTAACAGAGGAGGAGGGCAGGGTAACGCTGTACAGTGTATTATTCCAATGTGTACGTCTAGTACATGAGATCTAAGTGACGTTTATCCCTGTGTGATATGTAACAGAGGAGGAGGGCAGGGTAACGCTGTACAGTGTATTATTATTCCAATGTGTACATCTAGTGCATGAGATCTAAGTGACGTTTCCACTTGTGTGATATGTAACAGAGGAGGAGGGCAGGGTAACGCTGTACAGTGTATTATTCCAATGTGTACATCTAGTGCATGAGATCTAAGTGACGTTTATCCCTGTGTGATATGTAACAGAGGAGGAGGGCAGGGTAACGCTGTACAGTGTATTATTATTCCAATGTGTACATCTAGTGCATGAGATCTAAGTGACTGTTCCCCCTGTGTGATATGTAACAGAGGAGGAGGGCAGGGTAACGCTGTACAGTGTATTATTATTCCAGTGTGTACGTCTAGTGCATGAGATCTAAGTGACTGTTCCACCTGTGTGATATGTAACAGAGGAGGAGGGCAGGGTAACGCTGTACAGTGTATTATTCCAATGTGTACGTCTAGTGTATGAGATCTAAGTGATGTTTCCACCTGTGTGATATATAACAGAGGAGGAGGGCAGGGTAACGCTGTACAGTGTATTATTCCAGTGTGTAATTCTAGTGCATGAGATCTAAGTGACGTTTCCACCTGTGTGATATATAACAGAGGAGGAGGGCAGGGTAACGCTGTACAGTGTATTATTCCAGTGTGTACGTCTAGTGCATGAGATCTAAGTGACTGTTCCCCCTGTGTGATATGTAACAGAGGAGGAGGGCAGGGTAACGCTGTACAGTGTATTATTCCAATGTGTACGTCTAGTTAGTACATGAGATCTAAGTGACGTTTATCCCTGTGTGATATGTAACAGAGGAGGAGGGCAGGGTAACGCTGTACAGTGTATTATTATTCCAATGTGTACATCTAGTGCATGAGATCTAAGTGGCGTTTCCACTTGTGTGATATGTAACAGAGGAGGAGGGCAGGGTAACGCTGTACAGTGTATTATTATTCCAATGTGTACGTCTAGTGCATGAGATCTAAGTGACTGTTCCCCCTGTGTGATATGTAACAGAGGAGGAGGGCAGGGTAACGCTGTACAGTGTATTATTATTCCAATGTGTACGTCTAGTGCATGAGATCTAAGTGACTGTTCCCCCTGTGTGATATGTAACAGAGGAGGAGGGCAGGGTAACGCTGTACAGTGTATTATTCCAATGTGTACGTCTAGTGCATGAGATCTAAGTGACGTTCCCCCTGTGTGATGTGTAACAGAGGAGGAGGGCAGGGTAACGCTGTACAGTGTATTATTATTCCAATGTGTACGTCTAGTGCATGAGATCTAAGTGACTGTTCCACCTGTGTGATATGTAACAGAGGAGGAGGGCAGGGTAACGCTGTACAGTGTATTATTATTCCAATGTGTACGTCTAGTGCATGAGATCTAAGTGACTGTTCCCCCTGTGTGATATGTAACAGAGGAGGAGGGCAGGGTAACGCTGTACAGTGTATTATTCCAATGTGTACGTCTAGTGCATGAGATCTAAGTGACTGTTCCCCCTGTGTGATATGTAACAGAGGAGGAGGGCAGGGTAACACTGTACAGTGTATTATTCCAATGTGTACGTCTAGTGCATGAGATCTAAGTGACGTTCCCCCTGTGTGATGTGTAACAGAGGAGGAGGGCAGGGTAACGCTGTACAGTGTATTATTATTCCAATGTGTACGTCTAGTGCATGAGATCTAAGTGACTGTTCCTCCTGTGTGATATGTAACAGAGGAGGAGGGCAGGGTAACGCTGTACAGTGTATTATTATTCCAATGTGTACGTCTAGTGCATGAGATCTAAGTGACTGTTCCCCCTGTGTGATATGTAACAGAGGAGGAGGGCAGGGTAACGCTGTACAGTGTATTATTATTCCAATGTGTACGTCTAGTGCATGAGATCTAAGTGACGTTTCCACTTGTGTGATATGTAACAGAGGAGGAGGGCAGGGTAACGCTGTACAGTGTATTATTTTTCCAGTGTGTTCGTCTAGTGCATGAGATCTAAGTGACGTTTCCGCTTGTGTGATATGTAACAGAGGAGGAGGGCAGGGTAACGCTGTACAGTGTATTATTATTCCAATGTGTACGTCTAGTGCATGAGATCTAAGTGACTGTTCCACCTGTGTGATATGTAACAGAGGAGGAGGGCAGGGTAACGCTGTACAGTGTATTATTATTCCAGTGTGTACGTCTAGTGCATGAGATCTAAGTGACTGTTCCCCCTGTGTGATATGTAACAGAGGAGGAGGGCAGGGTAACGCTGTACAGTGTATTATTATTCCAATATGTACGTCTAGTGCATGAGATCTAAGTGACTGTTCCCCCTGTGTGATATGTAACAGAGGAGGAGGGCAGGGTAACGCTGTACAGTGTATTATTATTCCAGTGTGTACGTCTAGTGCATGAGATCTAAGTGACGTTTCCGCTTGTGTGATATGTAACAGAGGAGGAGGGCAGGGTAACGCTGTACAGTGTATTATTATTCCAGTGTGTACGTCTAGTGCATGAGATCTAAGTGACTGTTCCCCCTGTGTGATATGTAACAGAGGAGGAGGGCAGGGTAACGCTGTACAGTGTATTATTATTCCAGTGTGTACGTCTAGTGCATGAGATCTAAGTGACTGTTCCTCCTGTGTGATATGTAACAGAGGAGGAGGGCAGGGTAACGCTGTACAGTGTATTATTATTCCAGTGTGTACGTCTAGTGCATGAGATCTAAGTGACTGTTCCACCTGTGTGATATGTAACAGAGGAGGAGGGCAGGATAACGCTGTACAGTGTATTATTCCAGTGTGTACGTCTAGTGCATGAGATCTAAGTGACGTTTCCACCTGTGTGATATATAACAGAGGAGGAGGGCAGGGTAACGCTGTACAGTGTATTATTATTCCAATGTGTACGTCTAGTGCATGAGATCTAAGTGACTGTTCCCCCTGTGTGATATGTAACAGAGGAGGAGGGCAGGGTAACGCTGTACAGTGTATTATTATTCCAATGTGTACGTCTAGTGCATGAGATCTAAGTGACGTTTCCGCTTGTGTGTAACAGGTCGGGGATTTTTGAACGTGGACGATTTTAAGCGTGCATTCCATAGGGTAGCACCGCAGTTACCTGAACACACCGTGCTTGAGGCTTTCAGGTGAGATTCCGAGATTCCAGACCACAGGATATGATGTATCTCCGCCTTCCCTAGTAATTACGCAGGTGTTCTGAGGATCTCGTAGCCCCGGAGTAAAACACTCCGCGTACAATCTCACATTATCACAGTGTAGCAGAGGGGTGATCTCGGCCTCCGACCGTAGGAGCTTCTGAACATCCCAGGACTCAGATCCTTTTCCTCCCTTATCCGTCTGTTCTTTATATTCTACATTCCCAGCCCATAAACCTTCTCTAATGCATCCTCTCATTCTCTGCGTTACACTGGGGTTTAGGATAAAGGTGTCAGTTACATACTGAGAGCGAAGACTTGCCACATGCTATCCAAGTAAAACATGGAAAGGGCCCTTTATTTACTGGTTCAAGTTGGAGACTGCATTTGGGATGGGTTAACACAGAAATATGGCAGCTTGCATAGAACAATTTGAGAATCTGAGTGAAATGAGGCTGTTCTCACACCCAAAGCAGCAAGAAGTAACCGTTCACTATCCTGTAAATTGAATTTATTGTTTTTATGCTTTAGTTTTATAGTAATAAAGGAGATGGCATTTAAGGAACACCTGTCTTCTACGCTGCGTTGTAGCCACGTTTTATATGGGCCTTAATAATATTCAGAATAAATGAACCTGCCCATTTACTAGGAACCGAGCAAGTGTCATCCTTGAGGCATGAGGAATGCAGTGCCTCAGTGATGTCACTGGTTCCAAATGATTTTATAAAAAGCAGCATTCTCGGGAATGTCGATGCAGGAAATGGCGTCTTCCAGACTGTGGGAAAATGTCTGCCATCTAATCACAGCACGTGCACTGGAGACGGAGACCCTGCAGTATTATACAGGCGCTGTAATACCGTCAGCGCATGTGAGCCTCATAGAGGTGGCTGCATAAGATGAGCCTGGACACGCCTGACCCCGCAGTGTAATATAATGCAGAACGCAATACACATGGCATGCATTTATTGTGCTGTGAGGGTACGACGCTCCAGGATTTATTACTCCGTCACTGGCTGTATTATCTCTCCACCGTCCAGCACATCGCAGGATAGAGGTCAGAGGCCAGGTGGGCTCCCAGTGACTCCATGGTCACCTGAGTGGTGTGTGCGGCATCGCTGTGCGGCTACGATGGAATAGCGCAGATACTGCGCACTCTCTGGAAGTCACATTTATGAACCTGTATCACAGAGCGGAATGAATCTCCAGGATTCATCTTCCCGTTACTATGGGAACCTCATACACAGAGCGGCGTCATTTCAGCTGCAGATGGTTCCTCTCCCTGTATCTGCCGCTTACGGTTCTTCAGCAGTCGCCTCACAATCCTCCATCACAGGGCAATGCATCATTTGCATCCTTCATCTTCTTCATATAGCATTTATACATGTATCCTCTGTGCTACACAAAAATAAGTATATTGACGTAAAGACAACTTATAGACTCAGTGCTCTAAGATTACTCTAACGTGTGGCTAAAATATAATTCGGCAGATATATATTTACCCATTAACTCTTTCTGATGCGCTCGTCAGTTTGCGGCAGGATGACGGAGCCTCTTGCTGTATGGGAGAAGAGGGAGACCAGGGGGGGAGATTGCCTGTGTGCGGGATGACGGAGCCGCTTGCTGTATAGGAGAAGAGGGAGACCAGGGGGGAGATTGCCTGTGTGCGGGATGACGGAGCCTCTAGCTGTATGGGAGAAGAGGGAGACCAGGGTGGAGATTGCCCGTGTGCGGGATGACGGAGCCTCTTGCTGTATGGGAGAAGAGGGAGACCAGGGGGGAGAATGCCTGTGTGCGGGATGACGGAGCCTCTTGCTGTATGGGAGAAGAGGGAGACCAGGGGGGAGATTGCCTGTGTGCGGGATGACGGAGCCTCTTGCTGTATGGGAGAAGAGGGAGACCAGGGGGGAGAATGCCTGTGTGCGGGATGACGGAGCCTCTTGCTGTATGGGAGAAGAGGGAGACCAGGGGGGAGATTGCCTGTGTGCGGGATGACGGAGCCTCTTGCTGTATAGGAGAAGAGGGAGACCAGGGGGGAGATTGCCTGTGTGCGGGATGACGGAGCCTCTTGCTGTATGGGAGAAGAGGGAGACCAGGGGGAGATTGCCTGTGTGCGGGATGACGGAGCCTCTTGCTGTATGGGAGAAGAGGGAGACTAGGGGGGAGATTGCCTGTGTGCGGGATGACGGAGCCTCTTGCTGTATGGGAGAAGAGGGAGACCAGGGGGGAGATTGCATGTGTGCTGGATGATGGAGCCTCTTGCTGTATGGGAGAAGAGGGAGACCAGGGGGAGATTGCCTGTGTGCGGGATGACGGAGCCTCTTGCTGTATGGGAGAAGAGGGAGACTAGGGGGGAGATTGCCTGTGTGCGGGATGACGGAGCCTCTTGCTGTATGGGAGAAAGGGGAGACCAGGGGGGAGATTGCCTGTGTGCGGGATGACGGAGCCTCTAGCTGTATGGGAGAGCAGGGGGGAGATTGCCTGTGTGCGGGATGACGGAGCCTCTTGCTGTATGGGAGAAGAGGGAGACCAGGGGGGAGATTGCCTGTGTGCGGGATGACGGAGCCTCTTGCTGTATGGGAGAAGAGGGAGACCAGGGGGGAGATTGCCTGTGTGCGGGATGACGGAGCCTCTTGCTGTATAGGCGAAGAGGAAGAGTAGGGGGGAGATTGCCTGTGTGCGGGATGACGGAGCCTCTTGCTGTATGGGAGAAGAGGGAGACCAGGGGGGAGATTGCCTGTGTGCGGGATGACGGAGCCTCTTGCTGTATGGGAGAAGAGGGAGACCAGGGGGGAGATTGCCTGTGTGCGGGATGACGGAGCCTCTTGCTGTATGGGAGAAGAGGGAGACCAGGGGGGAGATTGCCTGTGTGCGGGTTGACGGAGCCTCTTGCTGTATGGGAGAAGAGGGAGACCAGGGGGGAGATTGCCTGTGTGCGGGTTGACGGAGCCTCTTGCTGTATGGGAGAAGAGGGAGACCAGGGGGGAGATTGCCTGTGTGCGGGATGACGGAGCCTCTTGCTGTATGGGAGAAGAGGGAGACCAGGGGGGAGATTGCCTGTGTGCGGGATGACGGAGCCTCTTGCTGTATGGGAGAAGAGGGAGACCAGGGGGGAGATTGCCTGTGTGCGGGATGACGGAGCCTCTTGCTGTATGGGAGAAGAGGGAGACCAGGGGGGAGATTGCCTGTGTGCGGGATGACGGAGCCTCTTGCTGTATGGGAGAAGAGGGAGACCAGGGGGGAGATTGCCTGTGTGCGGGATGACGGAGCCTCTTGCTGTTTGGGAGAAGAGGGAGACCAGGGGGGAGATTGCCTGTGTGCGGGATGACGGAGCCTCTTGCTGTATGGGAGAAGAGGGAGACCAGGGGGGAGATTGCCTGTGTGCGGGATGACGGAGCCTCTTGCTGTATAGGAGAAGAGGAAGAGTAGGGGGGAGATTGCCTGTGTGCGGGATGACTGAGCCTCTTGCTGTATGGGAGAAGAGGGAGACCAGGGGGGAGATTGCCTGTGTGCGGGATGACTGAGCCTCTTGCTGTATGGGAGAAGAGGGAGACCAGGGGGGAGATTGCCTGTGTGCGGGATGACTGAGCCTCTTGCTGTATGGGAGAAGAGGGAGACCAGGGGGGAGATTGCCTGTGTGCGGAATGACGGAGCCTCTTGCTGTATGGGAGAAGAGGGAGACTATCTAATTTAGCTCTCTCTGCACATGTTACATCTGCCCCACCTGCACTGCACATGGTTTTGCCCATTAGAGAAAGATTTGACGTTGCGATGTATGCTGAATGAGGCGCACGGTGTGGTGACCTCTTTTCTGTGTAAAATAGAGAAGTGCCGGATGCCCCTCGCTGCCCCAGGCAATCACAGATTTTGTTTGGTCTCACTGGACCTGGGATGTTAGGGGGTTTCTTCTGATCGTCAATAACTGCCTGTTACTGACTCCACCCACTGCGCAGTGGGCGGGAGACATACTGCCACCACCAGGCTCCTACGCTGTTTCTGCTGCCTATGTGTAGACCAGCTGCAGTCACACCTCCTGATTGGTGTCGGCTGATTCCCACAGGTCCCTCAACATAGCAGACCCTGCACGATAGCTATCGGAGGGCAGAACTTGGAGACACTGGGCTTATCATAGAACAGCAGAGAACGGAATATCATTTGGCGCAATTCTGTTGTCACAGTATACAGATGCAGTTGTCTTAAAGGCAGGTAAAGTGGAGAGATCTCACTGCAAAGACATTCTAGTCATTGAAGCCACTTCCGTCTGGTATCTAATGCCGCTGAGATTCTCCAGGCTGTACTGCTCTTTTTTATAATATTTATTGGGGGGGGGGGCTGTCTATTTTGTCAGTCCCGGGCCCCACAATTTCTGCTGGCAGCCCTGCATGGTAGTGTTGTCCCCTGTGCCCATGGTACATATGCACCTCCCAGCAATGTGTGTCTGCTGCAGCTGGCGGTCGCTCTGTTTATCTGCTTCTCTCCCGCACTAGCGGGATGTCATCTTCTTTACACGTTTCCAGAAACAGCCCCGTTAGGGATCATTGAATCATCCGCTGATAATGTGTGAAGCAATAAACGACAACACTTCATATTCTCCGTTTTCTGACAACCAGACAAAATAAGATTCTCTATTTTAAAAAAAAACAAATGATCCCAGACATATGGTGCGAGGAAAGTGTCAGCGCGCGGACTGCGCCAGCCTCCTGGGCACCGTCCCTCACGTGCTGCGTCCTGCATCTCGCTGACTGTACACCAGAGGGGGGATTCTTCTTCATCAAAGGTTTATTTTTCATTCTGCAATGAATAAAGAATATGAGCATGATGTGGAGACAGTATATAAATAATAATATAGGTCTGGGTTTGTGTAGGAAAGCGTACTGATGTGCAATGAGGAACACTGAGACAGTGGCTACTGGGACTAATTCACTCCTGATTGCTCGCTAGGGTTTTTTTTGCAGTGCTGCGTTTGCATAGTCGCCGCCCATAGGGGAGTGTATTTTTGCTGTGCAAGTGTGCGAACGCATGTGTAGCCGAGCGGTACAAACAGATCTAGTGCAGTCTCTGCGCAGCCCAGAACTTACTCAGCCGCTGCGATCACTTCAGCCTGTCCGGGACCGGAATTGACGTCAGACACCCGCCCTGCAAACGCCTGGACACGCTTGCGTTTTTCCAACCACTCCCTGGCTGTCTCTTTCCTTGCCATCTATAGGTGGTAATCCTGCAGACCGATGGATTCATATCATACGTATCATTAGAGCATTCTGTGATCACCAGGAAGCCGCACGCGTTTAACGGATTGTCCGTGGGATTGCGTTTAACCCCTGCTCTGCCAGCACGGCCGCTCTGTGTCCTCTCCAGCAGGGAGCACGTTAGGTTCTGCCTGATTAACAGCCGTTCTCCCTCCTGGTTTATAATTGGTCCCTGTGAGGGAAGTCAATTACGTAATGTGTATGCGGCTGGTAAAGGCTGCGTTCTTATCCGTACGAGATACGGCGCCAGTCGCAGAGAAACAGAGTGAGCGGTGCAGGGGCGGATTGGGAACAAAAAGCGGCCCTGGAAAAATTTGTACTAGTGGCCCCACTTGGGCGGCACCAGAGGTGTAAGGTCTAGCCATGGTCCATGGCAGCAGCACCCTCCCCCCAAGTCTTTCCAGATAGTGGGCATGTCCAGCATCAAGGGGGAAGTTAAAAGGAAATAAAATTAAATATTATGAGCACATTATATGATACACCTTCAGAATTTAGGACACTATATCATTCTTTAGAAATATATATTTTCTTGCTTATTACAACAACCGTATCCCAATCACTATTCACTCAATCTTATACGTCAGCCAAGCAGACAGAGCATACACTAGATCATCTGCAATCACAGGCTAAGTGGCAAAGTCATTTTCATATATGAAAATTATTTTGCATCTTATTCATTATGTCTATATATAGGATCACATGTCCTCAAACAAAACAGGCCCCGCGGGTACGTCGGCCCACCGGGAATCTTCCCCCGTGAACCCTATGGCCAATCCGCCTCTGGAGCGGTGTCATTAATCTGACTCGCTGAACACTGGGAAACACAGCAGTGCGTAGAGCCACAGGGGCTGCCGGAAGCTTGTGCAGCCACTGTATGGCGGACACCTCAGTCTTGCTATATAATGCCGGGGTTATAGGGCGCTGTTGCTAGCTAGTCATGTTTGCAGGCCCAAGCTTGGATTGAGGATATGAATTAGCCGTATTTTACTTTGTGTGCTTCTACTGTATGTAGGAGAAATTGAGTGATAATAAGAGCTGTCGGCTGATCCACTGGGACGCACTGTAAATAGGACGGCCTACTTATTTCCCAAATATTCACATTAATGATTCTGGTGCGAGCTGTGATCCGGTAGATGGAAAGTCTGGATAAAGATAATCACATTATAGTACTAGGAAGTGTGTGTGTGTGTGTGTGTGTGTGTGTGTGTGTGTGTGTGTGTGTGTGTGTGTGTGTGTGTGTATGTAGGTGTGTATATGTATGTATGTATGTATGTATGTATATATATATATATATATATATATATATATATATATATATATATATATATATATATATATATATATATATATTTCTCTGACGTCCTAGTGGATGCTGGGAACTCCGTAAGGACCATGGGGTAATAGCGGCTCCGCAGGAGACTGGGCGCAACTAAAGAAAGCTTTAGGTCACCTGGTGTGCACTGGCTCCTCCCACTATGACCCTCCTCCAAGCCTCAGTTAGATTTTGTGCCCTGCCGAGGTTGGATGCACACTAGGGGCTCTCCTGAGCCCTTAGAAAGAAAGTATAGATTTAGGTTTTTTATTTTCAGTGAGACCTGCTGGCAACAGGCTCACTGCAGCGAGGGACTAAGGGGAGAAGAAGCGAACTCGCCTGCTTGCAGCCGGATTGGGCTTCTTAGGCTACTGGACACCATTAGCTCCAGAGGGATCGACCGCAGGCCCAGTCCTTGGTGTTCGGTCCCGGAGCCGCGCCGCCGTCCCCCTTACAGAGCCAGAAGCAAGAAGAGGTCCGGAAAATCGGCGGCAGTAGACATCAGTCTTCACCAAGGTAGCGCACAGCACTGCAGCTGTGCGCCATTGCTCCTCATGTACACCTCACACTCCGGTCACTGAGGGTGCAGGGCGCTGGGGGGGGCGCCCTGAGCAGCAATATTAACACCTTGGCTGGCAAAAATACCACAATATATAGCCCCAGAGGCTATATATGTGGTAAATACCCCTACCAGAATCCAGAAAAAAGCGGGAGAAAAGTCCGCAAAAAAGGGGCGGAGCTATCTCCCTCAGACACACTGGCGCCATTTTCTCTTCACAGTGCAGCTGGAAGAAAGCTCCCCAGGCTCTCCCCTGTAGTTTTCAGGCTCAAAGGGTTAAAAAGAGAGGGGGGGGCACTAAATTTAGGCGCAATATTATATATACAAGCAGCTATTGGGGAAATTTCACTCAGTTATAGTGTTAATCCCCACATTATATAGCGCTCTGGTGTGTGCTGGCATACTCTCTCTCTGTCTCCCCAAAGGGCTTTGTGGGGTCCTGTCCTCAGTCAGAGCATTCCCTGTGTGTGTGCGGTGTGTCGGTACAGCTGTGTCGACATGTTTAATGAGGAGGCTTATATGGTGACGGAGCAGATGCCGATAAATGTGATGTCGCCCCCTGTGGGGCCGACACCAGAGTGGATAGTTAGGTAAAAGGTATTAACCGACAGTGTCAACTCCTTACATAAAAGGGTGGATGACGTAACAGCTGTGGGACAGCCGGCTTCTCAGTCCGCGCCTGCCCAGGCGTCTCAAAGGCCATCAGGGGCTCAAAAAAAACGCCCGCTCACTCAGATGGCAGACACAGATGTCGACACGGAGTCTGACTCCAGTGTCGACAAGGTTGAGACATATACACAATCCACTAGGAACATCCGTTACTTAATCTCGGCAATAAAAAATGTGTTACACATTTCGGACATTAACCCAAGTACCACTAAAAAAAAAGGGTTTTATGTTTGGGGAGAAAAAGCAAGCAGTGTTTTGTTCCCCCATCAGATGAATGAATGAAGTGTGTGAAAAGCGTGGGTTCCCCCCGATAAGAAACTGGTAATTTCTAAAAAGTTACTGATGGCGTACCCTTTCCCGCCAGAGGATAAGTTACGCTGGGAGATATCCCCTAGGGTGGATAAGGCGCTCACACGGTTGTCAAAAAAGGTGGCACTGCCGTTTTAGGAACGGCCACTTTGAAGGTACCTGTTGATAAAAAGCAGGAGGCTATCCTGAAGTCTGTTTTTACACACTCAGGTACTAGACTGAGACCTGCAGATCGTGCTGCTGCAGCGTGGTCGGTGACCCTGTCACACATGAGAACATATTAAAGACGTCGTCTTATATATGAGGGATGCACAGAGGGATATTTTGCCGGCTGGCATCCAAAATGAATGTAATGTCCATTCTGTCAGGAGGGTATTAGAGACCTGTCACTGGACAGGTGATGCTGACTTTAAAAGGCGCATAGAGACTCTGCCTTATAAGGGTGAGGAATTATTTGGGGATGGTCTCTGGGACCTCGTATCCATTACCTCAGGTTTCCTCACAGACTAAGAAAGCACTGTATTATCAGGTACAGTCCTTTCGGCTTCAGAAAAGCAAGCGGGTCAAAGGCGCTTCCTTTCTGTACAGAGACATGGGGAGAGGGAAAAAGCTGCACCAGTCAGCCTGTTCCCAGAATCATAATTCTTCTCTCGCTTCCTCTGAGTCCACAGCATGACGCGGGGGCTCCACAGGTGTAGCCAGGTACGGTGGGGGGCCGTCTCAAAAATTTCAGCGATCAGTGGGCTCGCTCACAGGTGGATCCCTGTTTCATTCAAGTAGTATTTCAGGGGTACAAGCTGGAATTCGAGATGTCTCCCCCCCCGCCGTTTCCTCAAATATGCCTTGCCGACAACTCCCTCAGGCAGGGAGGCTGCGCTAGAGGCAATTAATAAGCTGTATTCCCAGCAGGTAATACTCAAGGTGCCCCTACTTCAACAAGGACGGGGTTACTATTCCACACGGTTTGGGGTACCGAAACCGCATGGTTCGGTGTGACCCATTTTATATTTAAAATCCTTGAACACATACATAAAAAATTCAAGTTCAAGATGGAATCGCTCAGGGCGGTTATTGCAAGCCTGGACGAGAGGGATTACATGGGATCCCGGGACATCAAGGATGCTTACCTGCATGTCCCCATTTACCATCCTCGCCAGGAGTACCTCAGATTTGTGGTACAGGATTACCATTACCAAGTCCAGACACTGCCGTTTGGACTGTACATGGCACCGAGGGTGTTTACCAAGGTAATGGCCAAAATGATGATACTCCTTCAAAAAAAGGGAGTTTTAATTATCCCGTACTTGGACAATATCCTTATAAGGGCAAGGTCCAAGGAGCAGTTGCTAGTCGGGGTAGCACTATTTTGGAAAGTGCTACAACAGCACGGTTGGATTCTAAACAGTCCAAAGTCACAGCTGGTTCCTACGACACGTCTACTGTTCCTGGGGATGGTTCTGGACACAGAACAGAAATAAGTGTTTCTCCCGGAGGAGAAAGCCAAGGAACTGTCATCTCTAGTCAGAGACCTCCTGAAGCAAAAACAGGTATCGGTGCATCATTGCACGCGAGTCCTGGGGAAAAAATGGTAGCTTCCTACGAAGCAATCCCATTGGGCAGGTTCCATGCAAGAGGGCCGCAGGTTCGGCATACAGGACTAGGTCCTAGTGACCATGGATGCCAGCCTTTGAGGCTGGGGGGCAGTCACATAGGGAAAAAACTTCCAGGGACTTTGGTCAAGTCAAGTGACTTCCCTACACATAAATATTCTGGAACTGAGGGCCATTTACAATGCCCTGAGTCAGGCAAGGCCTCTGCTTCAAAACCAGCCGGTACTGATCCAATCAGACAACATCACGGCAGTCGCCCATGTAAACCAACGGGGCGGCACAAGAAGCAGGATGGCGATGGCAGAAGCCACAAGGATTCTCCGATGGGCGGAAAATCATGTGTTAACACTGTCAGCAGTGTTCATTCCCGGAGTGGACGACTGGGAAGCAGATCTTCTCAGCGGACACGACCTCCACCCGGGAGAGTGGGGATTTCATCCAGAAGTCTTCCAAAGGATTGTACACCATTGGGAAAGGCCACAGGTGGACATGATGGCGTCCCGCCTCAACAAAAAGCTATAAAAGATATTGCGCCAGGTCAAAGGACCCGCAGGCGATAGCTGTGGACGCTCTGGTAACACCGTGGGTGTACCAGTCGGTTTATGTGTTCCTCCCTCTGCCTCTCATACAAAAGGTACTGAGAATAATAGGAAGGCGAGGAGTAAGAACGATACTCGTGGTTCCGGATTGGCCAAGAAGAGCTTGGTACCCAGAACTTCAAGAAATTATATCAGAGGACCCATGGCCTCTGCCGCTGAGACAGGACCTGCGGCAGCAGGGGCCCTGTCTGTTCCAAGACTTACCGCGGCTACGTTTTGACGGCATGGCGGTTGAACGCCGGATCCTAAAGGAAAAGGGCATTCCGGAGGAAGTCATTCCTACGCTGATTCAAGCCAGGAAAGATGTAACTGCAAAACATTATGGCGAAAATATGTTGCTTGGTGTGAGGCCAAAAAGGCCCCAATAGAGGAATTTCAACTAGGTCGATTTCTGCATTTCCTACAAGCAGGAGTGTCTATGGGCCTAAAATTAGGCTCCATTAAGGTACAGATCTCGGCTCTGTCGATTTTCTTCCAAAAAGAACTAGCTTCAGTACCTGAAGTTCAGACATTGTAAAAGGAGTGCTGCATATTCAGCCCCCGGTTGTGCCTCCAGTGGCACCTTGGGTTCTCAACGTGGTGTTGAGTTTCTTAAAATCACATTGGTGTGAGCCACTAATAACCGTGGATCTAAAATATCTCACGTGGAAAGTGGTCATGTTATTGGCCTTGGCTTCGGCCAGGCGTGTATCAGAATTGGCGGCTTTGTCATATAAAAGTCCTTATCTGATTTTCCATATGGATAGGGCAGAATTGAGGACTCGTCCCCAGTTTCTCCCTAATGTGTTATCAGCTTTTCACTTGAACCAACTATTGTAGTGCCTGCGGCTACTAGGGACTTGGAGGATTCCAAGTTACTGGACGTAGTCAGGCCCTTGAAAAATTATGTTTCCAGGACGGCTAGAGTCAGGAGAACTGACTCGCTGTTTATCCTGTATGCACCCAGCAAACTGGGTGCTCCTGCTTCTAAGCAGACTATTGCTCGCTGGATTTGTAGCACAATTCAGCTGGCGCATTCTGCGGCTGGACTACCGCAGCCAAAATCTGTAAAAGCCCATTCCACAAGGAAGGTGGGCTCATCTTGGGCAGCTGCCCGAGGGGTCTCGGCTTTCCAACTTTGCCGAGCTGCAACTTGGTCAGGGGCAAACACGTTTGCTAAATTCTACAAAATTGATACCCTGGCTGAGGAGGACCTGGAGTTCTCTCATTCGGTGCTGCAGAGTCATCCGCACTCTCCCGCCCGTTTGGGAGGTTTGGTATAATCCCCATGGTCCTTACGGAGTTCCCAGCATCCACTAGGACGTCAGAGAAAATAAGATTTTACTCACCGGTAAATCTATTTCTCGTAGTCCGTAGTGGATGCTGGGCGCCCATCCCAAGTGCGGATTGTCTGCAATACTTGTATATAGTTATTGCCTAACTAAAGGGTTATTGTTGAGCCATCTGTTGAGAGGCTCAGTTATATTCATACTGTTAACTGGGTATAGTATCACGAGTTATACGGTGTGATTGGTGTGGCTGGTATGAGTCTTACCCGGGATTCAAAATCCTTCCTTATTATGTCAGCTCGTCCGGGCACAGTGTCCTAACTGAGGCTTGGAGGAGGGTCATAGTGGGAGGAGCCAGTGCACACCAGGTGACCTAAAGCTTTCTTTAGTTGTGCCCAGTCTCCTGCGGAGCCGCTATTACCCCATGGTCCTTATGGAGTTCCCAGCATCCACTACGGACTACGAGAAATAGATTTACCGGTGAGTAAAATCTTATTTTATATATATATATATATGTATGTGTGTGTGTGTGTATATATATATATATATGTATATATATATATATATATATATATATATATATATATATTGCTGTGCGTCACTAGTGTCCTATAACCACACGGTCATTATTCTGCGGTGCCCTGTCTGCATTCAGCAATCCTACAGCCTTCTTGTACATACGGATACAGATCTATAGGGAGAGGCTGCTACAGATCGGTCATGTTTGGGGACCGCTGTTGTGTGGCTTGTAGACTGACTCATCATAGTAGCACTTACAGCTCATGGTCAGTGGTACTTACCCTGCTATGTGTCTGGATCCATGGCGTGACAGTTCTGCCCGTCTGTATGATTGGATTACACCCTGTAGTAC
Source organism: Pseudophryne corroboree (assembly GCF_028390025.1). NCBI lineage: Eukaryota > Metazoa > Chordata > Amphibia > Anura > Myobatrachidae > Pseudophryne > Pseudophryne corroboree. The sequence continues at coordinate 174,566,548 of NC_086455.1, read as the reverse complement.
AGTACAGACCGCTAATAGATGAGTGATCTGTGCCGATATGCTGTAACCTGCACAAAGAGACATTTGGGGCGTATTCACTTGCAGGCGCAAGTTTGGCGTTTTTCCTAGTCAGTTGCTGGGGAGATATTCAGCCGCGTTAACTTCAATAGGAATCCCCAATGTATGTGAATATAGGCAGAACCCCTAGGACACCCCCTCTAATGGCTAATTAGGCAATTGAAGTTTCCAATTATCTTAATTAGTCCAATAATTACATGTCGTCATTATTGCTTGTTAAAAAAAAAAAGGCCTCAAATCATCCCAAAATAATCTGTTTGTGTAAATTTATGTAACCCAATGAATGAAACTATTTAAATGACAAATATATATTTTGTAAATTGGCCTAAAATCACCCGTCGCCCTTCTTTCCACTTTTTTCGTATTTTTAATTTTATTAATTTGTAATTAAACAAAATGGGGGACAGTAACGAAACGATTAGAGCCACGATGTGGGCGTTCCCCGATCAGTTGGAATGACACATCGTGTACATCTTTCCGTGTGTGTGCCCAATACCGATGACCGCGCACGCGGGTCGTTAACGACAGCCCCAGATCTTTTGAAAGTGCAAGAAGATCCGGGGCCAAATGCAGCACGCCCCTGCCCTCTCTGCCCCTCCCCCCCTTCCCCCCCGCATACCGCCGATCGCTTGCTGCCAGCATCGGCAAGTGTGTATGCACTTGCCAATGCCCCCCCCCTGCTGGGCACGATGTGTTGTTCAGTGACATAGTGCCGTGTCAGTGGCGTATCTATAGTGGGTGCAGTGTGTGCGGTGCACACAGGCCCCCACCGCATACACTGCACCCATTTCTTCTATATACTTACCTTTCTGGTGTCCGGGTGCGGGTCCCCTCCTCTCCCGAGTCCCGTAGCCGGCAGCCGCAGCAGCACTGTTAGCGCTCTGTCTGAGCACTAGAGACTCTGGCACAGCACCACAGTCTACAGCGCATGCGCAGGTCTCCATAAAAATGGAGGAGGAGGCCCACACCCAGAGACTGCACACGGGCCCCCTCCTCTCTAAGGGGGTCATTCAGACCCGATTGGTGCTGTGCGTTTTCGCAAAGCAGCGATCGGGTCTGAACTGCTCATCCACCGGTGCAACCGACAGCTGTCTTTAGCTAGCGATCACTTCTGCCTGATTGACAGGCAGAGGCAGTCGCTGGGCGGGAGGCGGCGGGCCGGCTGTGTTTGGCTGCCGTTTCGGGGGTGTGGTCCGGGCAACGCAGGCGTGCCTAGACCATTGGGGGGGGCCGCGGCGGCTGCATGATGTCACCCGCAGCCGCTGCGACCCGGGCAGCGACGAGCAGCTCCCTGCCAGCGCGCAGTACAAAAGCATCGCTGCTGTGTGATGCTTTTGTACTTGTGCGGGGGGAGGGGACTGACGTGCGGGGCGGACTAGTGCTGGGCGTCCCTCCGCACGTCAGCTGATCGTAGATGTGCTGAATTTATCACATCTACGATCAGGTCTGACTCACCCCCGAGATACGCTTCTGTGCAGCGTGTACGGACTTTTATACACATTATTACTGTTTAAACAATTTTTTTTTAAATATTTATTTTAGAGTACAATTTATTTTTTTATTAAACATTTGTTTATTAATCACAAAACAGACACCAAGAAGAACATAAACTACAGAAAGTACAATATGACTGTAGACAAGTCGCAGAACAGAATATCCATCCAATACAAAACTCTGTAGAAGCGCGTTGGTGTACGTGGATAACTCGTCAATAACCACATATTTCTAAGTGGGATGGAGAGAGATACAATACACAATAGGATACCAATCAGGAAACAGAAAACAATCAAAAACAGTCAATAAGCAGCAGTAATAATACAAACGCAAAAAGAGAGAGGGACATACAATAAAATAAAACCACGTACATACTGTAGTCAGAGTGACGACCAGGGAAAAGCAATCTATACTAGAAATCACATTCTATCTAGATCACGCCTTTCACGATGTCTCATCAGTATCTCCGACCATCCATACAAAGATATTTTTACACAAGTCTGGCGAGGCCAAAATGGTCAACGAGAATATAATCTCCAGACGTTAATTGCACCGTTCTGTAAAGGAACCAATCCGTGTTTTCAAAGATTTTGAGTATCTGTCTGATCAGGAAGACGTAACTGTGTAATAAAAAAATCCCAATTTTGGTGGAATTTCACCACTTTTTTGTCAATGTCTGTAATTGTTGAATTTCTATCAAAATAGAGGAGTTGCAAAAGGTAGTCCATTTTTTTTAAATGTAAAAAAAAAATTTTTTAGGGTACAATTTAAAAAAAAAAATTTGCGATCAATAAAAAAGCCTTTTTCCTGCACCTAAAAATCAGGATTCACGCGCAGAAACACACTGATTCAGCGTAAACTGCGGAATCCGTGTGTTCTTTCCCCGTATGACCTATTTTTTGAGCTATGAGGTTCAGTCCAACTCTGGGGACTCACACGTGGGACTGTGGGGACTTGCGCACAGGGTAAACCCTGCTAATTGAATAGGTCCGGTGCGACAATTCCCCCCCTTAGAGGTAAAATTAACACTGCTAATTGAATATGCCCCTTAGGAGAGGAATCATCATGTGTAACAATTCTCATTTAACGGTTTGAGATACAGTAGGAGATTATTTCTATCACATAACCGGTCACTGAATGGCGCATATCTCTAATCGCACATTATTATAGTGATGATGAAATGAGAAGATCGCTGCTTTCCCTTGTGTTACACCCGAGTACTTTTACGTTTAGTCTGTATAACCCCCCAGGGATAGGGTCACCTTTATGTCTGCCTGTTATATACATAGCGCTAAACGCTGGCGCAGTCATTCTCCTGCATAATGTGCTATAACGCTCTGTAAACAATATATGTTATTACCTGATCAGGAACTGCAATTCTAAAAATCAAACACCGTGATATGGTAGATATTATAAAGATATCATGACACGCTATATATAAAAAAGAATAACGATGGGTATTTAATAATTCTGAATAAATATCTAACTCCCTTATTTATCAATGAGTGATACATTTCACAGTGAGTGCTAAATTGCACCAATCAGCTCCTAACTGTCATTTTTCAAACACAGCCTGTGACATGGAAGTTAGGAGCTGATTGGCTGGTGCAATTTAGCACTCACAGTGAAATGTGTCACTCATTAATAAATAAGGGCACACGTATACAGAGCAGGTAGACCGCTGCTTCCCCTCCTGCGTCTCATATCAGCCATACTGTCCCAGCGTCAGGTGTAAGACGGCGGGGCTGGTGGACACATGATCACACACTGAGGGGCGCAGTGTCATCAGATTTCTGCGTCTAAAAGGCGCATCAGCAGCTGAGACTCATCCCCAACTTGTCATGTTACGTCACGGAAACAGGTTTGGGTTTGTCGTGTGGCCCCCCTTGACGTAGGGGCCCATGTGCATTGCACACACTGCCCTCATTATGGATACACCAAAGGAGCGGAGTGAGCAGGGGAGAGAACATGTGAACAGCCAGGCCAGGAGAAGAGCCCTCCGCCGAGGTAGGTAGGTAGGTCTTCTTATGCTTCCAAGTAAAGGAGGAGGAGAGCTGGGTGCAGCGTAGGGCAGCAGAGACTATGATGGGGGCATCAGCTGGAGGGTAAGGAATAAAACACCTGTAACCGCTACACCTGACCTAGGAAGAGAGATTCATTAGATAGCTGTGTACTTACCTTGTCAGTGTCACATTCTGATATATGTGTAGATCCAGAGGTAGGTTATGGGCTGGACTGGGGTCTGCGTGAGAAATGAAGAAACTGGCTGGTCTAATGAATGTTCTGCACATGTACAGGAATGAATGGTGTCTATGGCAATGAGTCTGGTGATTGGTGCAGTACTGGTCGCTGGCAGATAGGGTGCGCTGGAGACACCACCAGCAGAAGAATCCTCTGTGATGCACCTGAATTATATATATATATATATATATATATATATATATATATATATATATATATATATATAATATGCAGAAATAGATGAGAGCTTGCGGCGGTAACAACCGGGCTGAATCCGGATTGCAGTAGTAGGACAGGAACCTGTGGAAGCTCCTGGATGTAGGTGGATGATGCTGTAAAGCTTGACCTGGGTTAGGACTGTGGGTCTGCTGCTGCAACCGGAGTTGCTCTGGAGAATAAATGGACTGGACTAGAACTGAGGACTGGATCAGATGGAACAGTGGAGGGCCTGCACAGGGGATGGGAGCGAGTAGTAATCAGCTGGGCAGAGAATGTAGAAAGTACACGTGGCTGGACAAGAGCTGTAGGAGTTTAGCAGGTCAGGAGATCAGGAAGCTTGGACTCTGTACGGAGTAGTGTAATCACCGGGAACTGAAGATGAGTCTGCGCTGCTTGGTGCTGATACTTGGTAGCAGGCAGAGGAAACGTGTACACTGTATCAGGGCATAGATTTCAGGGATTAACGACACAGCAGTCCTACAGGATTCCTGCAGCAGATTGGAAAGCACAGGTGAGTCTCTCAGGTGAGCTGAGAAGTCTGTGTGGAGACAGTCGCAGTGCTCTTGTAGTAAATACTGCAGGGTGATAGCAGTTTGCTCAGGAGATTACTGAAATCCCGGGACAATAGCTGGTCTGTAGCTGGACACAGGGAGAACTGTGTATAGAGGATACGCAGAACCTGACACAGTATTACTAATACCCCTTTCACACAGCCCAAAATTTCCCGGGTTATTGCACATGAACGCGCACCAACCCGGGAAATTTCTCAGTGTGAAAGGGTACAGGGTCAAAATCCCGGGATTCCTGCCCCGGCATTTCAACCCTGCAATCGACCAGGGTTGGTCCCGGGATCCTCCCGGGAACCTGGTCTGTGTGAACGGGAGCTGGGTCATTGCGCCCCGGCTCCTGTTCACTTTCTATGTAGCAGGCGGCGCTTGGAGATCATGTGATCTCTTGCGCCGTCACCGCTGACGTCAGCAACCCGGCAATATGCCGGGCTACTGACTGCGGTATGCAAGGGGTCTTACCCGGGAATGTCCCTGCATGATCCAGGGACCGTATTCCCGGGTAAGACCCCTGCATATCTGGTGTGAAAGGGGTATAAGTAACACTCTGGATTTAGGAAATAATAGCGAGCAGCAACGTGAATGCTGGAGACTGATGTGTAGTTAGGAGGTAATGCTGCTCTGGAAATGGGGTAAGTACTTGCTGTGGAAAACTATCCCCAGGTGCTCATAAATGGCATGACGCAGCAGCAACTGTGCACTGGACATTTGGGAGTGTCAGTACAGTGGCTTTATACCCCTGGGTGTGCTTGAATTGGCTGACGGTGTCAGGTGGAACATACTGGTCTCTCATTGGTGGATTTGCAATCACCTGATCCAGACTGTCATGGTGGCTCCCAGGGATCAGCACCGGCGTGGATTGCGGCCTGTGCAAGCCAGGACCCCGCTGACCGTGACAGAGCTGCAACATGCTTGCTGTGGAGCCATGAGCAGGATGGCAGGTGAGTAACCCGGCGGCAGAGGAAACTGGAGCGTATAATTGAGACAGTAAAGTTGGGATAGATATAGATACTAAGGTACTGTAATTTAGGAAGGGCAGCCATAAACAGGGAAACAATATGTGGGAGCTGGTGTAGAACTTCCAGACATCAGGTCAGTTTGGTCTGGTTCTGCTGGTGATACTTTGTGTTGTCCATTTGTGCTCCCCATGCTGGCTTGTGCGGTCATGTTTGGTAGCTGTAGATGGTTTCATGCTGGTCTATAAGTTACCAGCAATCCACGTAGCAGGGTAAGTAGTGTATACAGTAGCAGGGTAAGTAGTGTATATACAGTAGCAGGTTCTCCGTCACTGATCCCTCGCAGAGTATCTCTCTATGCTCGCATTATGTCTCTCCTGCAGTCAGGACATTTGCTGCTGTTACTCTATACTCTGACAGATGGGATATAGATCACCATACTGATGCTCTGCGCCTACAGTCCCGTCTACTCTCTTCACAAATGCAGAGCAATGTCCTGAGAGTGTAGGGATTATTTTATTTGCTGTTCAACAATATTCACCGTCCTTGTAAATCTATCTGTGTCCCCCACTTACCACGTGTGGGATTAGCAGAGCGTAGGATTTCTGGCATCATTGTATGGCAATGGCGGGGTAGTGCTGCGGTGAGTATGTGTATGAATAAATCAGTGTTTATACCACGGGGAGAGGTAAGTGACAGAAATGGGAGTGAGTGATTTGCATCATTGTGCAGTGAGTGGGAGGGCGTGATTACGCGTTTCGCATGATGAGGCGTCTGCCCACCACTGCCTGATTAATACAAATTGCGCTATCAAGGCCCTGCCCACTTTGTAAGAAAGAGGCGTGATCCTAGAGGGAGACGAGCTCTCCCGGGACATATATAAACACAATTTATCAGTGCTGGACAATATTAAAGAATATATATGGGTTGATTGCATTAGCTGTAAATAATTATTTTATTGATACACCATAGATACAGTATAAAGGATATATAAAATGAAGGTTTTAACTGTCATAAAAACAATTCTTGTAATCTGGTGCCTCTGCTCCTAGGGACAATAGCTATAGAGTACGGTCCTGGGAGAGCTTTGCTCTTAAGTTGTTACCTTCTATTATCCTCAGGCATGCTCTTTCCGTTGCTCTTATGGTTTCTACCCCCACAATCTAAGACCTGTAGGGTCACTTCTGTGATGTTCAGAAAAGTGTTTGGACACGCTGTGTGTCATTACACGATTCTGAACATTCCTGTAATGTTCTAAGAACCTAGTCCTTAGTTTTCTTGTTGTTCTCCCCACGTACATGAGGTTGCAAGTGCAACTGAGAATATACTGTATATAACATAAGGGGTGTAAGGAGGACCCAGCCAGCACCTTAAAAAGACTCCAGGGACTGTTACAAGAATCGTCCCAACCAGCACTGCACTTCATTCATAACAGCTCAACTACACCACAAATGGGAGGAGGCTTGTGAGCAATTTCCAGCAAATTTGCATCCATCACCACGCCAATATACAAGTGGACATCTACGCTAATGGTGGACTGGTAAATATAATTGCTCACCATAACTAAAGCCTGCCTGAGGATAATAGAGCGTAACAACTCAAGTGCAAAGCTTTTATAGGACCGGACTCTATAGCTATTGTCCCTAGGAGCAGAGGTGCCAGATTACATGAATTGTTTTTATGACAGTTTAAACCTTCATTTTATATATCCTTTATACTGTATCTATGGTGTATCAATAAAATAATTATTTACAGCTAATGCAATCAATCCATATTTATTCTTTAATATTGTCCGGCGCTGCTAAATTGTGTTTATAGAAGTCTATGTATAAAGAGGGACTCTCCTTGTAGCAGCTGCTATTAGTGGAACACATTTCCAGCGCCCATCCCACTTGTTCTCTGAGCTCTCCCAGGAGTACAGAGAGACTAGCTGCACTAGTTACAAAGCGCTCCATAGCTCCAACACCTTTTTCTATGTCCTGGACTCTTTACACCTACCCCAACTCTATCCACACCTACACAAGACAACCTCCTGCTCTCACAGTACCCACCCAAAGCCCACTCTCATCAGATCTCTATATGTACCCACCCAAAGCCCACTCTCATCAGATCTCTATATGTAACCACACCACAGTACCCACCCAAAGCCCACTCTCATCAGATCTCTATATGTAACCACACCACAGTACCCACCCAAAGCCCACTCTCATCAGATCTCTATATGTAACCACACCACAGTACCCACCCAAAGCCCACTCTCATCAGATCTCTATATGTAACCACACCACAGTACCCACCCAAAGCCCACTCTCATCAGATCTCTATATGTAACCACACCACAGTACCCACCCAAAGCCCACTCTCATCAGATCTCTATATGTAACCACACCACAGTACCCACCCAAAGCCCACTCTCATCAGATCTCTATATGTAACCACACCACAGTACCCACCCAAAGCCCACTCTCATCAGATCTCTATATGTAACCACACCACAGTACCCACCCAAAGCCCACTCTCATCAGATCTCTATATGTAACCACACCACAGTACCCACCCAAAGCCCACTCTCATCAGATCTCTATATGTAACCACACCACAGTACCCACCCAAAGCCCACTCTCATCAGATCTCTATATGTAACCACACCACAGTACCCACCCAAAGCCCACTCTCATCAGATCTCTATATGTAACCACACCACAGTACAGGGACAGAGCTAGACTGTGATGTCATCCCCCGGAAGCAAGAGCATGGCTGCTACACCTGTAGCTCCCAGTCAGTCAGGAGGAGGCTGAGAGAGAAGGGCCCTGGGAGGAGCAGGGCATGCTGGAACTTACAGTTCCACCGCAATTGAAAAACTATAGGTTACACAGGCTTGCATTAGATACCTTACATAAAACCCAAAGACGTGTCTGCAAGTTTTATCAATAAAAATAGTGTATTCCTAAGGCAACACCTGCCCACCTCAGATAATGCAGTGTCCTATAACCTGGCCTTGATACAAACCAATATGCCAAAAGCTCCCATAGCATTATTTCTGAGAACGTAAGATGCATAGGCAGCTTCTCCTAATGCAGTTCTACCTGCACCCCTGCCCCGTTACACTGCCTACCAACACAAAGTGCAGCAACACTTTCAGGACACTGCCACAACACTGTACTGTTATCAGAATAGAGCTGTCTGACAGTACATAAGACGGACATGTCATCTGTCCCAGAAGCAGCCTCCTCTTGTGCCTCCTCCTTGTCCTCCTCCGGCCGGACGGCATCCTCTTAATCACAGCGACTGAGCAGCAGCACACTAAAGAGTCAGAATGACTCATTACAAAGCCGCCGGCTGGCCGTGGGTCCCTTCACAGCAGACGCGCTGACATCGCAGCTCACCCCCGTGCCCAGAGCTGCAGCAGCAGAAAGTTCCTAAGTGGGCGTGGCTGTGACTGTAAGGTAGGGGGGGTTTTCCCCAATGGCCCCCCCCCCCTCCCCCCAAATCCGGCCCTGCCACAGTACCCCTTATCCCACCATACCCACACAAAGTCCACACTTCCATTATTTTTGGCACATAAACCTCCCCCCATTCTGTCACCTCCATGACTGCTGAGTTTGTAGTGGCTGCCTGCCTGCTCGGTGCAGCTCCTCTCTGCCCCACACCCAATGGAAGCTGGGGGTTGAGACTCGCGGCAGCAGTGGAGCAGTTGGGAGAGCATGAAGTCACTCTTTCCAGCACAGATGCGCACTGTATCTGTCATGAACCTGACTAGATTCTCATATGTTGTAGTAACCAGCCCTGTATCTTACCTCAGTCTCCTGTCTTGTGGACAGTATCCTAGAGTTCACTCAGCCTTGCTCCTATATTCCTTATTTCATGCTCTGACTCCAGTGTTTGCTGTGCATACTAGTTTCCAAGCTGCAGCACCTTCCCAGGCTGATTGCACAGACCGCAGATCCCAGCAGTGCTCACAGACAAGTTGGTAACTACAGTATGTGTATGTGCCTGGGGTTTATTCAAGCTCCTGTGTGCAGTCTATGATATTCTCTGACATTACTGCTTTCCAGCTGATATCCACTTCGCCAACCTGAGTCTAAGTACAGTCAGACAGTTTCCCTGCAGCCAATCACAGTCTGGCAGAGGGTTTAAAGGAAGTCCAGCTGCAGTAATCTGGGCCTGTGCAACTAGTCACATAGTGTGACAAGGGAACCTGTTTTGCTTCTTCTGTGTGGCACTGTCAGGCCCAGCATATCCTCAGCCAGTGACCAGTCCAGTCCTGCATATCCTCAGCTAGTAACTAGTCCAGTCCTGCATAGCCTTAGCCAATCCAGTCAATCAGCATCTCTTCAGCCGGTAGCCAGTCTGTTCCATCTGTATAACTGAACCGGTAGCCAGTCCGATCCAGCAGCATCTCCTCAGCCGGCAACCAGTCCGGTCCAGCTGTATTCCTCAGCCGGTAGCCAGTCCGGTCCAGCTGTATTCCTCAGCCGGCAGTCAGTCCGGTCCAGCTATATTCCTCAGCCAGTCCGGTCCAGCTGTATTCCTCAGCCGGCAGCCAGTCCGGTCCAGCTGTATTCCTCAGCCGGTAGCCAGTCCGGTCCAGCTGTATTCCTCAGCTGGTAGCCAGCCCTGTCCAGCAGCATCTTTTCAGCCAGTAGCCAGTCCGGTCCAGCTGTATTCCTCAGCCAGTAGCCAGTCCGGTCCAGCTGTATTCCTCAACCAGTAGCCAGCCCTGTCCATCAACATCTCTTCAGCCATTCCATTGCAGCTGTATTCCTCAGCCGGTATCCAGCCCTCTCCAGCAGCATCTCTTCAGCCAGTAACCAGTCCGGTCCAGTTGTATTCCTCAGCCGGTAGTGAGTCCGATCCAGCAACATCTCAGCCGGTAGCCGATCCAGCAGCATCTCCTCAGCCGCTAGCCAGTCCGGTCCTGCATATCCTCAGTTGATATCCAGTCCGGCCAGCTGTATTCCCCAGCCGGTAACCAGTCCGGTCCTGCATATCCTCAGTTGGTAGCCAGTCCGGTCCAGCAGCATCTCCTCAGCTGGTATCCAGTTCAGCTATCTTTAGCCGGTAACCAGTCCGGTACATTACCACTACATGGTTCATAACCTTGAACTCGTATCAAAAGCAGTTCTCACTGCTACCCAAATCCCATGCAACAGTCTCAGGCCCTGGATGTTGGTCATGACCTGACCCAGGTAACCTTGTGCACCAAACCGTGACCAGTCAGTGGAGCAGGAAATCACTCTCTCCACCTCCCCCAGATGCGCCCTGTATCCAGTCAGTGGAGCGGGAAATTGCTCTCTCCACCCCAGATGCGCCCTGTATCCAGTCAGTGGAGCGGGAAATCGCTCTCTCCACCCCAGATGCGCCCTGTATCCAGTCAGTGGAGCGGAAAATCGCTCTCTCCACCCCAGATGCGTCCTGTATCCAGTCAGTGGAGCGGGAAATTGCTCTCTCCCCAGATGCGCCCTGTATCCAGTCAGTGGAGCGGGAAATCGCTCTCTCCGCCCCAGATGCGCCCTGTATCCAGTCAGTGGAGTGGGAAATCGCTCTCTCCGCCCCAGATGCGCCCTGTATCCAGTCAGTGGAGCGGAAAATCGCTCTCTCCACCCCAGATGCGCCCTGTATCCAGTCAGTGGAGCGGGAAATTGCTCTCTCCCCAGATGCGCCCTGTATCCAGTCAGTGGAGCGGGAAATCGCTCTCTCCGCCCCAGATGCGCCCTGTATCCAGTCAGTGGAGTGGGAAATCGCTCTCTCCACCCCAGATTCGCCCTGTATCCAGTCAGTGGAGCGGAAAATCGCTCTCTCCACCCCAGATGCGCCCTGTATCCAGTCAGTGGAGCGGAAAATCGCTCTCTCCACCCCAGATGCACCCTGTATCCAGTCAGTGGAGCGGGAAATCGCTCTCTCCACCCCAGATGCGCCCTGTATCCAGTCAGTGGAGCGGGAAATCGCTCTCTCCACCCCAGATGCGCCCTGTATCCAGTCAGTGGAGCGGGAAATCGCTCTCTCCACCCCAGATGCGCCCTGTATCCAGTCAGTGGAGCGGGAAATCGCTCTCTCCACCCCAGATGCGCCCTGTATCCAGTCAGTGGAGCGGGAAATCGCTCTCTCCACCCCAGATGCGCCCTGTATCCAGTCAGTGGAGCGGGAAATCGCTCTCTCCACCCCAGATGCGCCCTGTATCCAGTCAGTGGAGCGGGAAATCGCTCTCTCCACCCCAGATGCGCCCTGTATCCAGTCAGTGGAGCGGGAAATCGCTCTCTCCACCCCAGATTCGCCCTGTATCCAGTCAGTGGAGCGGGAAATCGCTCTCTCCACCCCAGATTCGCCCTGTATCCAGTCAGTGGAGCGGAAAATTGCTCTCTCCACCCCAGATGCGCCCTGTATCCAGTCAGTGGAGCGGGAAATCGCTCTCCACCCCAGATGCGCCCTGTATCCAGTCAGTGGAGCGGGAAATCGCTCTCTCCACCCCAGATGCGCCCTGTATCCAGTCAGTGGAGCGGGAAATCGCTCTCTCCACCCCAGATGCGCCCTGTATCCAGTCAGTGGAGCGGGAAATCGCTCTCTCCACCCCAGATGCGCCCTGTATCCAGTCAGTGGAGCGGAAAATCGCTCTCTCCACCCCAGATGCGCCCTGTATCCAGTCAGTGGAGCGGGAAATCGCTCTCTCCACCCCAGATGCGCCCTGTATCCAGTCAGTGGAGCGGGAAATCGCTCTCTCCACCCCAGATGCGCCCTGTATCCAGTCAGTGGAGCGGGAAATCGCTCTCTCCACCCCAGATGCGCCCTGTATCCAGTCAGTGGAGCGGGAAATCGCTCTCTCCACCCCAGATGCGCCCTGTATCCAGTCAGTGGAGCGGGAAATCGCTCTCTCCACCCCAGATGCGCCCTGTATCCAGTCAGTGGAGCGGGAAATCGCTCTCTCCACCCCAGATGCGCCCTGTATCCAGTCAGTGGAGCGGGAAATCGCTCTCTCCACCCCAGATGCGCCCTGTATCCAGTCAGTGGAGCGGAAAATCGCTCTCTCCACCCCAGATGCGCCCTGTATCCAGTCAGTGGAGCGGGAAATCGCTCTCTCCACCCCAGATGCGCCCTGTATCCAGTCAGTGGAGCGGGAAATCGCTCTCTCCACCCCAGATGCGCCCTGTATCCAGTCAGTGGAGCGGGAAATCGCTCTCTCCACCCCAGATGCGCCCTGTATCCAGTCAGTGGAGCGGGAAATCGCTCTCTCCACCCCAGATGCGCCCTGTATCCAGTCAGTGGAGCGGGAAATCGCTCTCTCCACCCCAGATGCGCCCTGTATCCAGTCAGTGGAGCGGGAAATTGCTCTCTCCACCCCAGATGCGCCCTGTATCCAGTCAGTGGAGCGGGAAATCGCTCTCTCCACCCCAGATTCGCCCTGTATCCAGTCAGTGGAGCGGGAAATTGCTCTCTCCACCCCAGATGCGCCCTGTATCCAGTCAGTGGAGCGGGAAATCGCTCTCTCCACCCCAGATGCGCCCTGTATCCAGTCAGTGGAGCGGGAAATCGCTCTCTCCACCCCAGATGCGCCCTGTATCCAGTCAGTGGAGCGGGAAATCGCTCTCTCCACCCCAGATGCGCCCTGTATCCAGTCAGTGGAGCGGGAAATCGCTCTCTCCACCCCAGATTCGCCCTGTATCCAGTCAGTGGAGCGGGAAATCGCTCTCTCCACCCCAGATTCGCCCTGTATCCAGTCAGTGGAGCGGGAAATCGCTCTCTCCACCCCAGATGCGCCCTGTATCCAGTCAGTGGAGCGGGAAATCGCTCTCTCCACCCCAGATGCGCCCTGTATCCAGTCAGTGGAGCGGGAAATCGCTCTCTCCACCCCAGATGCGCCCTGTATCCAGTCAGTGGAGCGGGAAATCGCTCTCTCCACCCCAGATGCGCCCTGTATCCAGTCAGTGGAGCGGGAAATCGCTCTCTCCACCCCAGATGCGCCCTGTATCCAGTCAGTGGAGCGGGAAATTGCTCTCTCCACCCCAGATGCGCCCTGTATCCAGTCAGTGGAGCGGGAAATCGCTCTCTCCACCCCAGATTCGCCCTGTATCCAGTCAGTGGAGCGGGAAATCGCTCTCTCCACCCCAGATTCGCCCTGTATCCAGTCAGTGGAGCGGAAAATCGCTCTCTCCACCCCAGATGCACCCTGTATCCAGTCAGTGGAGCGGGAAATCGCTCTCTCCACCCCAGATGCGCCCTGTATCCAGTCAGTGGAGCGGGAAATCGCTCTCTCCACCCCAGATGCGCCCTGTATCCAGTCAGTGGAGCGGGAAATCGCTCTCTCCACCCCAGATGCGCCCTGTATCCAGTCAGTGGAGCGGGAAATCGCTCTCTCCACCCCAGATGCGCCCTGTATCCAGTCAGTGGAGCGGGAAATCGCTCTCCATCTCTAGCTCTGCTGATTGGCTGGACTCTGAAGACGTACTCTCGTGGGATCCGGCTGCTGTGTGTGGCACACCAAGCAGTAAGCTGCACACACTAAGGTGTTATGACACTTTGAGAACTGCTAGCTTATACTAACTAAAGCTGGGATGAAAAATTGCTAACAACGCTCCTGCAAGCGGTGGCATTGGGAGGTCGCATCTTATGAGCAGTATATCAGATGCCCGACCTCCTGATGGCGTAGAGGAAGGTACACACACAGTTATTACTAGCTCAGCGTGTTTGGAGGTCACACTGATCGTATAAATACCCCGAGGATCAGAGCCTCTGTCTGATCTGTTGGTACCCCCAGCTTATGTGCACCGTACTCTCCTGATTGCTGCAGCAGGCAGTGGTTCTCTGACACACCAGACATGGGAATGCAGGGAGCAGATAGCTGGCGTCATAAACAGTTGCAGTGCATGTTACCAGTATGGCTCATGGTCCCTTGCTCCTTACCATTTCCTGCTCTGCCGAGGTCCTCCCTGGGAGTATGTGCACACTGTATACAGAACCTCTGTTAGTAGGTAGCCGGCACTGGTGAAGGAGACACACAGCCGCCCTGGATGTCCTCTCCCTCCCCAGATACGTTATACCACATACGCAATAACAGCCGAAGCATTCATCAGCCGTTCCAAAAACTTTTATTTGGATAACTCCTGGTTCTTCAACTGTAATTGAACTACAAGCGCCAGCATGCCTACATTAATGAATCAAGCATGTCATTAGTCCTCATATCGGTTAAATTCTAAAACTGGTGTCTGTCCTCATTGTGCAGAAAATGCCAGGTTTATTAATAAAACCTCAGTCGGGATTGGGAAGAGTATTATGTACAGAGGGCGTTATTCAGACGTGGATGGAGTTGCTGCACATAGTGCAAAGTTCGATGTTCATTCATTTGCACAGACGCAAAAAATTTATCATCTTTGATTTTTTTTTAAATCTATAAAAACCGCTAAAATCATAATTTATGTTTCCCGAAATTCAGATTCTGAACTTTGGGAAGATTCTAAATGGGACTGGTTTGGATCTCCGCGGGAGATGCGGATTGGAGTTGGGTTGGGTTCGGATACACAAAATTCAGGAGGATTTGGATTTCTGGAGGCCTGAACCGCACATATCTACTAAAAATATTATTTACTTGCGTGCGACATCGCCTCTGGCTCACCATCCGGACCAATTTGTTTGTATTAATAAGTTATTAAGTACATATTACAAATATGTCATAGTAGTGGAATAAGGGTAAATGCCTCTCACCTGCTGCAGAGAGGGGATGCGGCAGTGGCTCTAGCGGTGGCTCATTGTGGCTCTGGCGGTGGCTCGTGGCTCAGTGTGGCTCTGGCGGTGGCCCAGTGTGGCTCTGGCGGTGGCTCAGTGTGGCTCTGACTGTAGCTCTGGCGGTGGCTCGTTGTGGCTCTGACAGTGGCTCAATGTGGCTCTGGCGATGGCTCAGTGTGGCTATAGGGTGGCAGTGATCCCCTACTGCTTGTGTGCTGTAACTTTCTGTGTATGTAGGAATGCACGGCTAATGTCTCCCTGGTTCCGTCTGCCTGTCACAGGCATCGGATCTTCAGGATCACACTTCTTAGAGGATTAAATGATTAGCCTCTCAGGTCTATTATCTCCAGTGTATAATCACTTTAAGATGCTTCCAGATACTTACCTGCTAACGTGGTTAGATGATAGTATCCTCTCATAGCTCAGTGCTGTATTATCTATGGAATCTCCTGCGCACAGGGATGGTAGTCGCTGTCCAGTGGGCGTGACACTTTGCTCTGTAATTGTTCTCTGCAGAGAGTCAGCCTGCACTCAGGATTATTGGAGAAGCACCATCATCAGATTCATGCGGCAGGAGGAGGATCCGTGCTGCTAATGTTCCAGAGAATATGCATTCATGCGCTACAGTGTCTGATACCAGTAAAGACAGTGTGGTTGTAACCGGAAAACCTGCCTGCGAGTCATTATTTAAAATTCCCGTGTTACATTATATACTGTACATATACAGGGTGATTCAAAAGTCGCAGTACACCCTTTTGTTTCAAAAACTCAGGAAATGGGAAAACTGAATACTCCAGTAAGGGAAGTGTAAGGTGGGCTATCTTTTAGGGCACGTACCAAACATGAGCGCCATCTTGAAATCGTCCATCTTGAATCTAAGTCCGTTTTTTCAAATAGAAAGGGGATCGTGTAACATGTCAAACAGCGTCAGAATTTGCTGAAAAGTTTATTGCTGCAAACAGATGTGAAATAGCAGATATGGTTCAAAAGTTACAACACTTTTTTCTTGCAGGTAACTGAAGATGGCTTTGACAAAAGAGGAGAGAGTTGTGGTCATTCTGCTGACAAATGTCATGTGCTGCATTTTGGGCTCTTCACGAAGGATGGCAATACCACTGTTGAGGTTGTATCGTCAGTAGCACTTTTTGTCAGCCACAGTCCCAGTTTCTCAGAATTTGGAATTTAGGCACCTGACAGTGTTATGGGAAATCTTTCTGGGTGCCGGTTGTTAAAATCTGCAGCTATGACACAGAAACTTCATTCTCCAGACATCAAAATGACCTCAACTCTCTCCTCTTTTGTCAAAGTCAAATCTGTTTGCAGCATTAAACTTTATAGCAAATTCTGATGTTGTTTGACATGTTACACAACCCCCTTTCCATTTGAAAAAACTGACTTAGATTCAAGATGGACGATTTCAAGATGGCGCCCATGTTCGGTACATACCCTAAAAGATAGCCCACCTCACCCATACCTTACTAGAGTATTCAGTTTTCCCATTTCCTGCACAGTTTTTGAAACAAAAGGGTGTACTGCGACTTTCCAATCACTGTGTGTGTGTATGTGTGTGTGTGTGTATATATATATATATGTAGCAAATAAACAGGAAGCGGCACTCAGAGACGTGGTAAGTAGTGCAAAAATAAAGCAACCAAGCTTTAATATATCATCACATCATCAACGTTTCGGGGTTGTCCCCCCTCAAAGAAGGCACCAGAGCATCTACAATATTTATGGTTGGAGTGCCGGATCCTCTGCATGGATAGATATATATATATGTATGTATGTATGTATGTATGTATATATGTGTGTGTGTATGTATGCATAAGTGTGTGTGTGTGTGTGTGTGTGTGTGTGTGTGTGTGTGTGTGTGTGTATATATATATATATATATATATGTGTGTGTGTATATATGTGTATGTGTGTGTGTGTGTGTGTGTGTGTGTGTATATATGTATGTATGTATATATATATATATATATTATATAGTAAATGAGTAAATCAGTGTGCTTGTCCAAATTATGCGAAGTACCTTACTGTAAAAGTGCAATCTAAAGTCACAAGTATATTTGGTCAAATGACCAGTCCAATAAATGAGTTCTTCCAAAACTCGTGTTAGGTTTAATTGCCAAACAGTCCACACTTTCCCCGTTTTAACGGGTGGCTGCTCAGTTCTTCAAAAAGTGCCACTAGGTATGCGTAGCCCAAAAGGGAATCTGAAAATAGAGGAAGAAACAGCAGAGCGCCTATAGTGTAGTATCCTTTAAAACAGTTTTTGTCACGCAAGAATAATATTGCGTATTGGATTACGGCTTGACACAATGCCTATCGATACCCTGGTCTTTTAGTCCACGTCTCTGTCGGAATCTAGATAGAGTCAGGAGACAGGGAATCGCTATATAGCGTAGTAAATACTCAGTAAATAGGGTTAAATTTTACATCTCACGTAAAATTACATGCGTACCAGATAAAGTAATAATTTGTGCATATCAGTATTGGTACTTTTATCCTGGTCCTCATCAAAGGGTGGTGGTCATACGGAAGCCCTGTACTGAACCAAAGCCTTCTGATCCTATGGAGTCAGTTGAGACAATGGGGTATATTTACTAAGGTCCCGATTTTGACCGAGATGGTGTTTTTTCTTCAAAGTGTCATCTCGGGAATTTACTAAACTCAAATCACGGCAGTGATGAGGGCATTCGTATTTTTTTGGAAGTCCAAGAAAAAAATTACGAATGAATACACCATCGGTCAAACGTGGTTGTTTAGGTATGGAACACTGTCATTTACTAAACATTCGTATTTGAAATCTCTACTGTGAAAAAGCATTTGCGGCCGTGAAAAAATACAAATCGTAAAAAAGTTCTAAAAAAAAGTAGACCTGCTTTTGAGAAGCGTGTTTACATGTGTTTTCAATTATACATTAGTCACACCTGAATTTTTGGCCCTTTAAAAGGGACCCAAGCACATTTTGAGCAACTCTCACTCTGAAATGGCTGCTGCCGTGTGTACTACAGATTTCTTGTTTGCTGGGGGCTACCTGAGACTGCTCCATGAGGCTACAATAAACCAGGGCCAGGTAAGTGAACATGGTCAGCAGGTTGTACAGGTGCCGCGGAGGCTGCGCAGGCCTCGTTTTTTTAGGGGGCGTTTAAACTTGAACGCATTGGCAGATGATAAGGTCATACAGATGTTCCGGCTAAATAGAAACAACATTTTCCCTCTGTATGACCTTGTCAAACTGGACCTCGCCCCTGAGACAGCACGCTCTCGCTCTGTCTCAGGCCTGCACAAACTCCTGGCTGTGTTGCACTTTATGGCTACTGGGAGCTTCCAGGCTGTGACTGGTGATGTAATTGGTATCTCCCAGCCAACCTTTTCAAAATATTTAAATCAGGTGAGTTGAAACATACATACACGTCTATGTCTAAGTGTTGCTTCTGTTATGTGTTATAACACAGTATTGTATTGCTTACAGATCATGACACTCACCTTATATTTTGTAATGTCCACTCAGGTTTTGGATGTCTTGGAACCCCACATAGATGCCTCTGTCTGCTTCCCTACCCAGGAGTCGCAGTGGCATGCAGTCAGGGTAGCTTTCTATGAGCTTGCTGGCATGCCCAATGTGCTGGGTGCCATAGATTGCACACACGTTGAGCTGAGACCACCTAGGGGCAGGCAATATATTTATACAAATAGACATATGGGCCAATCCACTAATGTCCAGGTGGTTTGTGATGCAAATCTAAAAATTATGAGTGTGGTTGCAGGTTACCCTGGCGGCTGCCATGACTCCTTCATCCTCAGTCAGTCATCCCTCTTCGATAAGTTTGAGGACGGACAAATGCCTGATGGCTGGCTGCTGGGTATGTTCCAAGTGTGTTGTGTGTATGTGTGGTAACTTCAACCTCCTGATTTTTGTATGTTATTTACCATAATCCACATGTCCTAATGTTGCCTATATCTGTCTTTCAGGTGATGGTGGTTATGGCTGCTACTCTTGGCTCCTTACTCCATTGTCCCAACCTGATTCTCCTGCTGAACACAATTATAATAATGCACATAAGTCTACGCAGAATGTGATAGAAAGATGTTTTGGGGTGCTGAAATCTAGGTTTCGGTGTCTGGATAAGTCTGCTGGGCTTTTGTTGTATAGTCCCTCAAAGGTGACTAGGATTGTGTTCTGCTGCTGTTTTCTTCATAACATGTGTTTGCGCCAACATCTGCCACATGTTGGTGATGAAGAAAACAGCCAGCAAGTAGGTGAGTTAGATACATCTGGTGACAGTGTGAGTACAGATGTAGGGAGGCAGGTAAGGCAAGAAGTGATTCGGCGTTATTTTAACGGTAAGTATTATTTAGTTATAAATAACCTTGCCTAACCACTTTTCTAAAATGTATTGTAGGTGTGAATGTTGTTTGTGTTGCGTTAGTGTTTGTTATTTATACTGTTCTTTAAAGTTATATTTTAATTTGAATAACTTACACTGTCACTCATTAGCACATTAAACCATACACATATTGCGTGTTTGAAAATTATTTGCTTGAACACAGGCATTTTTGGTGTAACAATTGCCAAAACTTTATTGGTAAACCACGATTTGCTGCAGCCTTCATTTTTTTTTTTTTGTGTGTGTGCTGGGTGCAGAGGATTGGCCTGGTTCATTGGTCCGTGTTCTGCTGGAGCGTCTAACAGGGGAGGTAACTGGGGTCTGGCTTGGTGTGGTAGTTCCCGAGCTTGAGCTGATTTGTTGGGATGCCAACACATTAATGCTTTGGCTCAGGTTGTGTATGCTTGCAGTCAGTTGTGTATTTGCGGCAGTGTTATTGGCAATAATTTGGGAGAGGTTTTCGTTTATCAGTTGGTTGTGTTGGATAATTTGTATGAGGGCTTGTTGCTGCCGCTGTTGTTCATCCATGATTCGGAGTAAATTGGCTTGCATTTGACTGTTGTCTGCCCTCATTTGCTCCATTGAATTGGCAATTCTGCCAACCTGAACTATCAGTCTGCCTGAGTTCCGACTGAGGCGAGGCAGATGATGGGGCAGACTGGCAAGGTATTGGGTGTGGGTGTTCAGGCAGGCATAGTGTTGTGCCTTTTGTGTGGCCCAACTGCTCCAAAACTCTGGGGCCATTTGTTGCTGGGGTGGTGTTGGCCTCAATTGGGGGCTGTGGGATGTTTGGGGTGATTGGGTTATGTCCTGCTGCGTGGTTGGCTGGGTAGGATCGATGGGCTGCAGGTGTAGTGTGTAGGTATCCTGCTGGTCACTTTCCTGCTGGGCGTCCTCGTCCATGATGGGTGGTTCTGTATGGGGTTGAATCCAGCCACTATTTAGTCAATATTTTGCATTGTTCTTTTTATTGCTTTATGTCAACATGCCTTACTTAATAATATTCATGTTGTAAATGATACAGAGATTGTGGCCTAAAATTAACTATGTAGCTCACCTTTTTGTAGACCTATGTGGCTTCTAACGTTCCATACTCAGTTGAAAAATGATTTAGGGAATTGTCAGACTCTGAGCCATAATTAATGTGCGAACACGAAGAACTCGATGGACAATTGTCTTTTTTCAACCTCAGATACTATGTTTGAACACTAACAATTTTAAATTACTGCATTTACAGATTGTGTATGAACCTTCCTTTTGTTAAACACACACAATACATTACATGTGTTTAGCAAAACACTCATACATTGTTCTTGGCAGTCAGTGTTCTGTGCAAAAATTTGACAAATAAAGTAAAACACAAAATATTCGTTAAAAATGCATGTAAATGTCTTAAGGTGGCCTATGTTTAGAACAGGTGATGTTGGCCATGCAAAACAATTGGATTATAGATTACATTTATGTTGCTGTTTCTTGCAAATTAAATATAAATCTAAATTGGTTGCTATGGCCAACATCACATCTGAAAATGTAACCACAAAAATAACGTATACCACATGTGCTAGTTTGTGATTATTACAAGGATGATATTTTATTTATAATACATTATTTTTGGCTGTACACAAACAGTGGTGCAGATGAAGTAACCTGGAGAAGGCATAAGGAAGTGATAAACCAGTGATATGTGCAAGGTGATAAAGGCACCAGCCAAACAGCTCCAATCTGTAATTTAACTGTTAGGATCTGTTTTGCTTCTGCCTTTATCACCTTGCACATATCACTGGTTTATCACTTCATTATGCCTTATCCAGGTTAATTCATCGACCACACTGTTTATGAAATTTTTTACAATTAACTTTTATGTTTACTCACCAGACAGCTGAGGTGATTGTGGATCCTCGCTTTGTGGACTGGCCAAAATTGCTTGTGGTGGCAGGGACGACACTGCGGAGATGTGCCGTTGGGGTGGTGATGATGGTGCTGCTGATTCAGCCTCAAGACGGCGTCTCTTGGTTGGCCTCCTAGGCACAGTCACCGAGCCCTGTGTTGGCCGCCTCAGTGGAGGGGGGTTTGCAGAAGAAGAACCTATGTGATAAGAGAAACATTAACATTTTGTGTTTCTATGTATTTGAAGAATATGTGTTTACAGTTAAATCTTACCTGCATTCCCACCATCTGCATCACTTGGCAGTGTTGGATGTGGCCTGGCTGTGCTGCTTCTCTTTCGTACTGAAAAAATATGAAGAATGACCTTATCAACATACTATTTTTTATCAATGTTTTTGCAAAATCCTTATTGTGATGTAAACATATGTTGAACCTGATGATAAGTAAACTAAACGATGCTTATGCTTTTCTGCCTGACTTCATTGGGTGTGTATACTTTAAATAAGAAACAATTTCAACAAATAATCCATACACAAAGGCAAATAATGCACAATATTATAATGGTTAAAATCCAAACGACATAGCTTGACACAACCACAATATTGCACGCTAAGGTACCAATTTAAAAACCAAACAAGAAAACACTAGCCACAAATATCTGCACAAAAATGTAAACTGAAAAAAAAAATATGCATGAAAAACACATCAAACACACAAAGGACAAGCCAGAACAACACACAATAAACATAAATCCTATGAAATCTTTATAAAAAAACTCTTTCCATAAAACATATTCATCACACTTCTTTAAAACACACCGACAAAGATTTACTACTGATATAAAACACCAGGAAAAGGCCAAGGCAACCAGAGGGAAATAACTATACAAAGGATACAAATATACATAATTGATATTAACACTACATCAGTCCTGTCCAACCTGTGGCTCTCAAGATGTAGTAAAACTACACATCCCAGCATGCCCTGCCACAGTTTTAGCATTCACTAATAGCAAAACTGAAGCAAGGCATGATGGGACTTGTAGTTTGGCTACACCTGGAGAGCCACAGGTTGGCCAGGCCTGCACTACATCACCAACACATTAGAAGAATTAACAAACTGACAATCACAATTAGCTTGTAGAAATTTCAGACAACAAAGGACAAAACACAGATGATTACATTTTTAATTTTAACAATCAAACTCACCATCCTGCCTTGGGCGGTCAGAATCCCGGACATGAGTCGCCCCAACCACTTCTGGCGGAATGAGTGCACGCACAGGCTCCTCCCAATCACGATAAGATGCACGGAAGGGGTGTCCACCCCCGGTTTGGCGGGCTGATTTAGCCTCCTTGGCCATCTTCGCCTTGACACGGCGCTTTATGTCGTAAAAACGCTTATGACACGTGTCCTCGGTCCGCCTCACCACACCCTCACTATTCACAGCCGCAATGACCTTCCCCCACAGAACAGACTTCCTGCGTGACGACACCTTTGCAGCATCTTGGCCAAACAACTGCCGATGATGCCTCATCAGCTCCCGCACCAAAGCCATATTTTCAGCGTAGCTGAATTCTACATTGCGGCCAGTCTTTGTAGTGGTGCGTAGCTGCGGAGCCACAACACCATCACTATCACTGGAGCCCGCAGCAGCAGCCACCCCCTCCTCCTCACTCACCTCCTCCACCTCACTCACCTCCTCCCTCTCACTCACCTCCTCCCTCTCATTCACCTCCTCCACCTCACTCACCTCCTCCACCTCACTCACCTCCTCCCTCTCATTCACCTCCTCCCTCTCATTCACCTCCTCCACCTCACTCACCTCCTCCCTCTCACTCACCTCCTCCACCACACTCACCTCTGACTGGGACATAATCAGGACAAACAACAAATAACACTGAGAAAAAAAAACAGTAAACAACCTCCTCCACTACCACTACACACCACACACCAAACACACACACACACACACTCACTCACTCACTCACACACTCACTCACAAACAATGACAATAGACGTTAAATAAAAAACAATGACAAAGTAGACAAACTTTTAAATAACTACACAACTAGTATGACAAGACTACTTACACACACAGTACAGCACTCAACAATCGCAAATAACCTCCTCAAATCCTCCTCAAACTCCAAAAAACTCACCAACTCCTAACACACCTTCCTCTCTCCTCTCCACTAACTAAACCCACGAGGTGCTGATGGTTTGGGGCGTTTTTATAGTAATGAGCACAGACACTCCTCCATCACGAATCAAACCAATCACAGACGAGTGACAAAAACAAAACTTCTAAGAAAAACGCGGATGTGAACGGACAAACACTGCCGTGACTAAAATGTGACGCAGTCGTAAAAAAACATCATAACATGGCCGCAAAACCACTAAATCGGCCGCATTCTACCTTACAAAACTACGAATGACATCGGAAAACATGAAATTGAAAAATACGACCGCTTAGTAAATTAGTCGTAATAAATTCAAAAAGTTGCAACTTTACACTTTCAATGTCATTCGTGTTTAATCTTTAACCTCATTCTGAAAAATACGAATTTTAGTAAATATACCCCAATGCATCAACACCTGTAGAGTTCTGTTGTCCCACAAAAAAGAAGCCCTGTCGGATGATCACAGTCCCAGCAGATGATACCGACCGTATAGCGGTATCATCTGCTTAGATTGTGATCATCCGAAGGGCTTCTTTTTTGTGGGACAACAGAACTCTACAGGTGTTGATGCATTGTCCCAACTGACTCCATAGGATCAGAAGGCCTTGGTTCAGTACAGGGCTTCCGTATGACCACCACCCTTTGATGAGGACCAGGATACAAGTACCAATACTGATATGCACAAATTATTACTTTATCTGGTACGCATGTAATTTTACGTGAGATGTAAAATTTAACCCTATTTACTGAGTATTTACTACGCTTTATAGCGATTCCCTGTCTCCTGACTCTATCTAGATTCCGACAGAGACGTGGACTAAAAGACCAGGGGATCGATAGGCATTGTGTCAAGCCGTAATCCGGTACGCAATATTATTCTTGCGTGAGACAAAAACTGTTTTAAAGGATACTACACTATAGGCGCTCTGCTGTTTCTTCCTCTATATCTATCTATCTATCTATCTATCTATCTATCTATCTATCTATATATATATACATACATATATATATATATATATATATATATATATATATATATATACACTGCTCAAAAAAATAAAGGGAACATTAAAATAACACATCCTAGATCTGAATGAATGACATATTCTTATTAAATACTTTGTTCTTTACATAGTTGAATGTGCTGACAACAAAATCACACAAAAATGATCAATGGAAATCAAATTTATTAACCCATGGAGGTCTGGATTTGGAATCACCCTCAAAATTAAAGTGGAAAAACACACTACAGGCTGATCCAACTTTGATGTAATGTCCTTAAAACAAGTCAAAATGAGGCTCAGTAGTGTCTGTGGCCTCCTCGTGCCTGTATGACCTGTTTGGCTGAAGGGACTCTCTCTGACAGGAGTCAATCAGGGAGCGCCACGTCGTGGCACCCTCCTGATTGGCTGTGACCTCCTGTAGTGTGATTGAGGCTGTGCAGTGAAGATACAATATAGCGCATAGGCGCACCATTGTATCCAATGATGGGAACTTTGCGGTCAGCAGTTGACCGCGAGTAACCTCAGGGTCCCGGCAGACGGGGAAAGGTGTCCCATGTGTAAACATGGGACCCCTTTCAGTGCGTGGATCGGGTATGCGGTTTGTTTTTTTGCCAAGTACGTGGATCATAAAAAAAGGACACGACACACTGGATTTAGGTGAGTATAATTTTATTTTCAGGTACCCTGGAATCGACGTCGAGACGTGGGCCGAGTCGGCATCTGAACATAGGTAAGTATGTGTGTGTCGGAATGTATGTAATAAAGTTGTACTTTCAAGGTGTGTGTGTCCTGTTTTTATTTGGGTATTTTTTTTACAGAAGAACTATAGGTACCAGCGGGCCCGTTTAATCCCCGCATGCTGGTACTTGTGGTTCTCCAAGTACCAGCTTGCGAGGGAGGCTTGCAGGGACTTGTAGTTCTTGTGCAAAAAAACAATATTCTTTTATTTTACACTTGGCTATCAGCCACCCATCCTCAGCCCATGGATGGGGGGGACAGCCTCGGGCTTCACCCCTGGCCCTTGGGTGGCTGGAGGGGGGGGACCCCTTGATTTAAGGGGTCCCCACTCCTCCAGGGTACCCCGTCCAGGGGTGACTAGTTAGTGATTTAATGCCAGGGCCGCAGGGACCTATATAAAAGTGTCCCCCGGCTGTGGTATTATCTCTGACTAGTGGAGCCCGGTGCTGGTTCAAAAAATACGGGGGACCCCTACGCTTTTTGTCCCCCGTATTTTTTGCACCAGGACCAGGCGCAGAGCCCGGTGCTGGTTGATCAAATATGGGGGAATCCCTGTCAATTTTTTACCCATATTTTTTCAACCAGGACCGGCTCAAAGAGGCCGAGGCTGGTTATGCTTAGGAGGGGGAACCCCACACAATTTTTTTTACAAGTTTTTACAGTAAACAGACCCTTTCCCATATACAACCATGCACAGATCTCACTGATCCGTGCATGGTTATCCAAACTCGCCTGGAAAAAGCAGGTCTCTTTTTTTGCTGCTTTTTTTAACAAATCGCAAAAAAATACACCCGCACTTGAGCCAGGGCCGGATCTAGGGGGGGGGGGGGGGGGGGGGGGCGGGCGAAGGGGGCGACCGCCCCCCCCCCCTAACACAGTCATAGCCACGCCCACTTTTGAGCAGAAGAGAGCTCTCCTGGGAGAGTCTTAGGCAGAACGATGTGCTGCAGCTTATACCACAGCAGCACAGGAGAGCAAGGCTTACAGAGCATTTGCCCCTCACTTGCTGGTGTGTGCCTACTAGGGCAATTACCTCATAGCACAGTCACATGTAGATAGAACAATCACAAAGCTCTATCTCAGTCTCACTCAAAAAGTTCAGTCAGAATTGAGAGAGGAGGAGTTAGGACTGCAGATGGGAGGAGTTGGGACTGTAGAGGGAGGAGTCAAGATTAAACAGAAAACCGCCCCCCCTAAAGAAAAGTCTAGATCCGTCCCTGACTTGAGCACTCAGAGACTAACACCCAAATACGAATGAATAGTGAATACCCGTGTTGTATGAAATAACAGCCGCGTTTGACCGATGGTCTATTCATTCGTATTTCTGAACTTTGTCATTCAAACCATTACGAATAGTCCAAACACTGCCGAGATTTGTGCTTAGTGAATTCCCGTGTTGGGACTTAGAAAAAAAAACACAAATCGGACAAACTCGATTTTTTAGTAAATATTGGCCTTAGTGTTTCCCTACTGGTAGGATGCAGGATTTTCAGGTGCATGTGACAAAGTAACGTCATGGTGATATATGGTGATTATTAGCGAGGTGCGGTAGCTGAGTCATAGGAAAAGGTTGCTCCTAGTTTTATTTTTTCAAGTTCACTTCAAAATCCGTGTGGAAAAGTAAAGTCGCATTTTCTGATCCTTTTTGAAAAAAAAATAAAATAATTTTGAGTGTGTGTCAGGGGAACTGATTCTGCCCAAATACATGACGCTGAGTGCGGCTTACTGAGCGCCCTAATTATACGCTGCTTCCAATGGACCTGTGTGTCACCTCAGTGATATCTATCCTACGGGGGGAGTCGCATGTAAGCTCAGTCAGGCGCAGCTTCCAGAATGCCAGAACCGCAGCGTATTTATTAATGGCCAGGAATGGAAAACATGGGAACTGGCGCTGTGATACATTTACACTGGATAATAATAATAATTACTGCAGCCTGTCTGATAATACCCGGATTGGGTGGATTTCTTGCAGCATTAAACACCTTCCAAGACTGAGCGAGTGCATTCAACCCACAGGGCAGACCCAGCCCACAAATGGGCGTGATACAAGACGCCGACGGTCACTTGACCAACACCGGCATCCCGACAATCAATATGCGGACAGGGTCATTATTTTATCCGTCCCCTACCGTAACCCTAACCTGCCTGGGGTGGCGGCTAGGGCTAAGATAGGGGGGTGCCTAGGGCTAAGACTTGGGGTGTGGCGGTATTGGTAACACCACCCTACCCTCTCCCCCCACTTGGCCCTAACAGTCACCCCATTACTTACCTGTGGGATGTCGGCGTCCGGCGCTGGGATTCCGGGTGGTGTCAGGATTGCGGTGTCGGTCACATGACCGCCGCCATCCTGTCTGACTGCATCCCCCACAGATAATTACCCTTTTCCTGCAGGCAGATAACAGGAGGGGCAGGATGGCGACCACGTGGCACATGTTTCCCGCTGGGTCTTTTCCGGAATGTTCCGTGCACAGTAATTACTGTATACTGCAGTCAGGTCTTACAATGACTGGCCCACATTAATGCTCGTTCTGCGTCTCTCCCCCAGGGAAGTGGACCGGGACTCTGACGGCCTCGTGTGCTACAAAGACTTTGAATTGGCCATGAATTACGGCGAGAAGGAAGAAGACTAGACGGACGCTATTACACGATACTGGGCGCTGGATAACTGTACAATAATAAACCGTTTGCATCAGGATAATTGATAAATCCCATTTCTGTGTCTGACATAACATACCAGCTTTATATGACCGGGAAGCCTGGCGTGATACATTGTGCTGTGTGTACTGTGCAAGCTCTGCTGGTTACACCTGTGTGACGGCTGCCCAGAGTGGCACAGACTGACAAGAACAGCGAGCCCGCTGTGCCAGAGGGTCACCCCGCTCCCCTGCAGTATCAGGAACATTGCTAGCACTGCAGAGCCTGAGCTGAACCTTGCAGAAAGAAGGAAATTCAAGAAGGTTTAGCGAGCGTTGCCTAGCAATGCGGTATATACACGTTCTCCCGTACAGCCCTGACCTTGTTACTGTAACCAGGCAAAATCTCTGGAAGACTGGCTGGAAGCGGAGCAGGTGCAGACGTGTCATCTGAGGGCACCAGAGCCGGGGTGTCATCTGCAGCGTGTGAAGTGCCATTTCCCTGCCTCTTCCTATGGCCGGAGAGACTCTTCACCAAACAATAGATGAAAGGCTTATGCTAATAAACTGTGGTGCACCTAGGTGCAGCAGAGAAGGCTAGATGAGAGAGGCCCCATCTGTAGAAGAAGCAGAAAGTTATGGGCTTAAGCTGCTGTCTTCCTCTCTAGTGCAAGGATTCCCTTTTACTGTTATCTAAAGGACCACTGAGCCCCTATATTGATGTATAAAATACACTGTTCAGTGCTACCCTGACTCTCCCCTGTGCTCTAAGTCATCCCCACCTTCCATTGCCAACAGCTACCCGCTGAGATGTAACACGGGACTGATAAACAGACGCCATTACTGTGATGTCACTGGCACTATTGTGATGTGTGACCCAATCGGGCGTCAGTGTCCCGCTGAGATGTAACACTGGACTGATAAACAGACGGTGTTGCTGTGATGTCACTGGCACTATTGTGATGTGTGACACAACCGGGCGTCTCAGTGTCCCGCTGAGATGTAACACGGGACTGATAAACAGACGGTGTTGCTGTGATGTCACTGGCACTATTGTGATGTGTGACACAACCGGGCGTCTCAGTGTCCCGCTGAGATGTAACACTGGACTGATAAACAGACGCCATTACTGTGATGTCACTGGCACTATTGTGATGTGTGACCCAATCGGGCGTCAGTGTCCCGCTGAGATGTAACACGGGACTGATAAACAGACGGTGTTGCTGTGATGTCACTGGCACTATTGTGATGTGTGACACAACCGGGCGTCACAGTGTCCCGCTGAGATGTAACACTGGACTGATAAACAGACGCCATTACTGTGATGTCACTGGCACTATTGTGATGTGTGACCCAATCGGGCGTCTCAGTGTCCCGCTGAGATGTAACACGGGACTGATAAACAGACGGTGTTGCTGTGATGTCACTGGCACTATTGTGATGTGTGACACAACCGGGCGTCACAGTGTCCCGCTGAGATGTAACACGGGACTGATAAACAGACGGTGTTGCTGTGATGTCACTGGCACTATTGTGATGTGTGACACAACCGGGCGTCTCAGTGTCCCGCTGAGATGTAACACGGGACTGATAAACAGACGGTGTTGCTGTGATGTCACTGGCACTATTGTGATGTGTGACACAACCGGGCGTCACAGTGTCCCGCTGAGATGTAACACGGGACTGATAAACAGACGCCATTACTGTGATGTCACTGGCACTATTGTGATGTGTGACACAACCGGGCGTCAGTGTCCCGCTGAGATGTAACACGGGACTGATAAACAGACGGTGTTGCTGTGATGTCACTGGCACTATTGTGATGTGTGACGCAACCGGGCGTCACAGTGTCCCGCTGAGATGTAACACGGGACTGATAAACAGACGCCATTACTGTGATGTCACTGGCACTATTGTGATGTGTGACACAACCGGGCGTCAGTGTCCCGCTGAGATGTAACACGGGACTGATAAACAGACTGTGTTGCTGTGATGTCACTGGCACTATTGTGATGTGTGACACAACCGGGCGTCACAGTGTACCGCTGAGATGTAACACGGGATTGATATACAGACGCCATTACTGTGATGTCACTGGCACTATTGTGATGTGTGACACAACCGGGCGTCAGTGTCCCGCTGAGATGTAACACGGGACTGATAAACAGACGGTGTTGCTGTGATGTCACTGGCACTATTGTGATGTGTGACACAACCGGGCGTCAGTGTTCCGCTGAGATGTAACACGGGACTGTTAAACCCCTGTGTCATTTGCCCTTCGGGGGCTATGCACTTACAGAAAACCTGGCCATGAAATTCTATTACATTCTTAAGTACAGGAATCCCCAAAAACTAGAGATGTGTGTGTACAGAATTACCCAGATTTACCCGGATATGAAAACGGCATCTTATTGGCTCTCAGATGTCACGTGTTATGGATAGCCAATAAGAAAAATCCAGATAAATCTGCACTGGCGTTAAGAACTGAGTAAATCTGAACCCGCACATCTCAACCAAAAACGTATCCACTTTACACAAACTCAATATCGCTCCAGTTATTGATGTTTTAAAGCATGACCTGGGGAGATGACATCATCTGTGCCTTTCTTACTTGGGACAAATGAATCTTATGAACATGATATAATTCCCAAAGCTCTTATCCCCCTACAATCCTTTCTCCTCCTCACTACGTCAGATACCAAATGGACTGACGCATTGTTTTGCCTTTATCTGGCAAGATAAATAAAACACCCATAATTATTCTTATTAAACGCCAACAAATGTCTCGGAATAGCGGTGTAAATTTCCCAAACATTATCCATTATAATTGTGCAGCTCATATGCGGTACCTTCATGATTGGCTCATACATCTCCTGAGTCTCTCCCAGCGCTCCAAGCCTGGATTCCACCTGCGCTGTCTGCGTGCAGCGCACTGTACAACATTGTCTCAGGCTCCCCTCCGGGATTCCAGCAGCGCTGTCATGGCAACTACACAGTAAATCCCTCCTGTCATAATGAATGGCGTCTCCTGCCCTCTGCGGCCTCCGCCGCCATTACTAGATTCCCACATGTAAGTTCATACAGACTTTCCCTCCAGATTCAAACACGGATGCAGCCATGTTTGGATTCATCACATGTCACGTTCCAGCCTATCTGCTGTGCTCTGGACTCTGCCTGATTGCTCAGCCAATACCTGCTTCCCAGCTGGTATAAATATCCTGCATCCAGGCTGCCTAATGGTCAGTGCTTTGGTTGTCTATCCTAGTGATACATGTCTCTCCTGTCTGTGGATGTTCCAACTTGTGCTTCCAGGTATTCCAGCTCCCGTGACCTTGCTCTACTTAAAGGGACCCTGCTCCAGTTACCATCCTGTTGTGCAGCCTGACTCCAGCAGTGTTCCTACATTGTATCCTGTGTCCTGCAGTGAGCCATCACTGGCTTCCAGCGTTGTTCCAGTATCTCTTCCAGCTTCCAGCGTTGTTCCAGTATCTCTTCCAGCTTCCAGCGTTGTTCCAGTATCTCTTCCAGCTTCCAGCGTTGTTCCAGTATCTTCCAGTTTCCAGCGTTGTTCCAGTATCACTCCTAGTTCTCATTGCCTACCAACGTCGCTCTACGTGATCCACAGTGACTTCTTCACCAGCTTCCAGCGTTGTTCCAGTCTCGCTTCCAGCTTCCAGCGTTGCTCCAGTCTCACTTCCAGCTTCCAGCGTTGTTCCAGTCTCGCTTCCAGCGTTGTTCCAGTCTCGCTTCCAGCGTTGTTCCAGTCTCGCTTCCAGCGTTGTTCCAGTCTCGCTTCCAGCGTTGTTCCAGTCTCGCTTCCAGCGTTGTTCCAGTCTCGCTTCCAGCGTTGTTCCAGTCTCGCTTCCAGCGTTGTTCCAGTCTCGCTTCCAGCGTTGTTCCAGTCTCGCTTCCAGCGTTGTTCCAGTCTCGCTTCCAGAGTTGTTCCAGTCTCGCTTCCAGCGTTGTTCCAGTCTCGCTTCCAGCGTTGTTCCAGTCTCGCTTCCAGCGTTGTTCCAGTCTCGCTTCCAGCGTTGTTCCAGTCTCGCTTCCAGCGTTGTTCCAGTCTCGCTTCCAGCGTTGTTCCAGTCTCGCTTCCAGCGTTGTTCCAGTCTCGCTTCCAGCGTTGTTCCAGTCTCGCTTCCAGAGTTGTTCCAGTCTCGCTTCCAGAGTTGTTCCAGTCTCGCTTCCAGCGTTGTTCCAGTCTCGCTTCCAGCGTTGTTCCAGTCTCGCTTCCAGCGTTGTTCCAGTCTCACTTCCAGCTTCCAGCGTTGTTCCAGTCTCGCTTCCAGCGTTGTTCCAGTCTCGCTTCCAGCGTTGCTCCAGTCTCGCTTCCAGCGTTGCTCCAGTCTCGCTTCCAGCTTCCAGCGTTGCTCCAGTCTCGCTTCCAGAGTTGCTCCAGTCTCGCTTCCAGCGTTGCTCCAGTCTCGCTTCCAGCGTTGCTCCAGTCTCGCTTCCAGCGTTGTTCCAGTCTCGCTTCCAGCGTTGCTCCAGTCTCGCTTCCAGCTTCCAGCGTTGCTCCAGTCTCGCTTCCAGAGTTGCTCCAGTCTCGCTTCCAGCGTTGCTCCAGTCTCGCTTCCAGCGTTGCTCCAGTCTCGCTTCCAGCGTTGCTTCAGTCTCGCTTCCAGCGTTGTTCCAGTCTCGCTTCCAGCGTTGTTCCAGTCTCGCTTCCAGCGTTGTTCCAGTCTCGCTTCCAGCGTTGTTCCAGTCTCGCTTCCAGCGTTGTTCCAGTCTCGCTTCCAGCGTTGTTCCAGTCTCGCTTCCAGCGTTGTTCCAGTCTCGCTTCCAGCGTTGTTCCAGTCTCGCTTCCAGCGTTGTTCCAGTCTCGCTTCCAGAGTTGTTCCAGTCTCGCTTCCAGAGTTGTTCCAGTCTCGCTTCCAGCGTTGTTCCAGTCTCGCTTCCAGCGTTGTTCCAGTCTCGCTTCCAGCGTTGTTCCAGTCTCACTTCCAGCTTCCAGCGTTGTTCCAGTCTCGCTTCCAGCGTTGTTCCAGTCTCGCTTCCAGCGTTGTTCCAGTCTCGCTTCCAGCGTTGTTCCAGTCTCGCTTCCAGCGTTGTTCCAGTCTCGCTTCCAGCGTTGCTCCAGTCTCGCTTCCAGCGTTGCTTCAGTCTCGCTTCCAGCGTTGTTCCAGTCTCGCTTCCAGCGTTGTTCCAGTCTCGCTTCCAGCGTTGTTCCAGTCTCGCTTCCAGCGTTGTTCCAGTCTCGCTTCCAGCGTTGTTCCAGTCTCGCTTCCAGCGTTGTTCCAGTCTCGCTTCCAGCGTTGTTCCAGTCTCGCTTCCAGCGTTGTTCCAGTCTCGCTTCCAGCGTTGTTCCAGTCTCGCTTCCAGAGTTGTTCCAGTCTCGCTTCCAGAGTTGTTCCAGTCTCGCTTCCAGCGTTGTTCCAGTCTCGCTTCCAGCGTTGTTCCAGTCTCGCTTCCAGCGTTGTTCCAGTCTCACTTCCAGCTTCCAGCGTTGTTCCAGTCTCGCTTCCAGCGTTGTTCCAGTCTCGCTTCCAGCGTTGCTCCAGTCTCGCTTCCAGCTTCCAGCGTTGCTCCAGTCTCGCTTCCAGAGTTGCTCCAGTCTCGCTTCCAGCGTTGCTCCAGTCTCGCTTCCAGCGTTGCTCCAGTCTCGCTTCCAGCGTTGTTCCAGTCTCGCTTCCAGCGTTGCTCCAGTCTCGCTTCCAGCTTCCAGCGTTGCTCCAGTCTCGCTTCCAGAGTTGCTCCAGTCTCGCTTCCAGCGTTGCTCCAGTCTCGCTTCCAGCGTTGCTCCAGTCTCGCTTCCAGCGTTGCTCCAGTCTCGCTTCCAGCGTTGCTCCAGTCTCGCTTCCAGCGTTGCTCCAGTCTCGCTTCCAGCGTTGCTCCAGTCTCGCTTCCAGCGTTGCTCCAGTCTCGCTTCCAGCGTTGCTCCAGTCTCGCTTCCAGCGTTGCTCCAGTCTCGCTTCCAGCGTTGCTCCAGTCTCGCTTCCAGCGTTGTTCCAGTCTCGCTTCCAGCGTTGTTCCAGTCTCGCTTCCAGCGTTGTTCCAGTCTCGCTTTCAGCGTTGTTCCAGTCTCGCTTTCAGCGTTGTTCCAGTATCTCTTCCAGCTTCCAGCGTTGTTCCAGTATCTTCCAGTTTCCAGCGTTGTTCCAGTATCACTCCTAGTTCTCATTGCCTACCAACGTCGCTCTACGTGATCCACAGTGACTTCTTCACCAGCTTCCAGCGTTGTTCCAGTCTCGCTTCCAGAGTTGTTCCAGTCTCGCTTCCAGCGTTGTTCCAGTCTCGCTTCCAGCGTTGTTCCAGTCTCGCTTCCAGCGTTGTTCCAGTCTCGCTTCCAGCGTTGCTCCAGTCTCGCTTCCAGAGTTGTTCCAGTCTCGCTTCCAGCGTTGTTCCAGTCTCGCTTCCAGAGTTGTTCCAGTCTCGCTTCCAGCGTTGTTCCAGTCTCGCTTCCAGCGTTGTTCCAGTCTCGCTTCCAGCGTTGTTCCAGTCCCGCTTCCAGCGTTGTTCCAGTCTCGCTTCCAGCTTCCAGCGTTGTTCCAGTCTCGCTTCCAGCGTTGCTCCAGTCTCGCTTCCAGCGTTGTTCCAGTCTCGCTTCCAG
The DNA here is from genome assembly GCF_028390025.1 of Pseudophryne corroboree. Classification (NCBI taxonomy): domain Eukaryota; kingdom Metazoa; phylum Chordata; class Amphibia; order Anura; family Myobatrachidae; genus Pseudophryne; species Pseudophryne corroboree. The sequence goes on along the minus strand of NC_086455.1, from coordinate 174,531,913 downwards.
CGTTGCTCCAGTCTCGCTTCCAGAGTTGTTCCAGTCTCGCTTCCAGCGTTGCTCCAGTCTCGCTTCCAGCGTTGCTCCAGTCTCGCTTCCAGCGTTTGTTCCAGTCTCGCTTCCAGAGTTGTTCCAGTCTCGCTTCCAGCGTTGTTCCAGTCTCGCTTCCAGCGTTGTTCCAGTCTCGCTTCCAGCGTTGTTCCAGTCTCGCTTCCAGCGTTGTTCCAGTCTCGCTTCCAGCGTTGTTCCAGTCTCGCTTCCAGCGTTGTTCCAGTCTCGCTTCCAGCGTTGTTCCAGTCTCGCTTCCAGCGTTGTTCCAGTCTCGCTTTCAGCGTTGTTCCAGTCTCGCTTTCAGCGTTGTTCCAGTCTCGCTTTCAGCGTTGTTCCAGTCTCGCTTTCAGCGTTGTTCCAGTCTCGCTTTCAGCGTTGTTCCAGTCTCGCTTCCAGTGGCGTTCCGGTATCACTTTCAGTATCACTCCTAGCGGTGTTCCAGCATCGATATGTTCATCTACAACACAACATTGAACCACAGTTCACCATCGATACTCACCATCGGATTCTATCTTTAGTGGTGAGTTTAATGCACCTTCTGTCTGCACCGGTTCCATCCGGCATCCCCGGCAGTTCTTCCAAGTTCCCTTCTACCTCTGTGCACTTGTGCCAACCCATCTTCCAGTGTGTCATCTGCTGGGCATTACCAGCTCGTTCCCTGTTACAGCGGTTAACTGTGGCCCACGGACTTTCCATCTCAGGGTCTTGCAAGGACTTTGTCATTTCTCATCCTGCATTGACACAGTATTCATTACCACTGCGCTTCCAGGAACTGTACTGTAATATTTATCTGCACAAATTACTGTTGAAAGTTATCTCAATTGCCAGGGTGTCTAAACTGCATGTTCAATAAACAGACTTTGTTTTATATACTCTGTTGTTGTGGTCACGCCTTCGGGCAAACTGTGCTTCTACCTCCTGCATGTCCAAGAACTCTATTCTACCTCCACGGTTCACATACACGCCAGCCCCTACGTCTGAGGCTTCCCCAGGTCAGCCTCAGCCCTCAGTTGTGACATTATTTAATCATTTCTTTGTAATCTAAGTGCTGCTATATTACTTTCTCAAAGTTAATGTTCAGTGCTATCCATGGTCTTCAGCCTTTTGGGAGAGCTCCTACTGTTGGATGAATTAAGTCCAGGGGACCCCCTAAGTACCAGTGTGGTACTCCCATCTTTAGAGTTGTTAAGGGAGAGATTATTTTTCCTTATGCGTATGGATTGGTTAGAAGCTTCTCTCCAGTGTTAGGCTTCTAGGACTTGCTAGATATCTGGAGAGCTCCAGTCCTGTTGGAGTGAGACTCCTAGAGCTCTCAAAAGGCTTTTCACCAATAGCAACCCCTTACTGTTGCCTTAGTGCTTGTTGTGCTCACCGGTACTTAGGGGGCCCCTGGACTTAACTCCTCCAGCAGTAGGAGCTCCCCCAAAAGGCTGAAGATCCTGGATAACACTGAACAGTAACTTTGCAAGAGCAATATAGCAGTGCTTAGATTACAAAGAAACAAATAATACTTCAATACTACTGGGTCTTACGAGATTCACTAATGGACCAGCGGTTACTTGACATAGTCCATGAACAGAGAGAGTGCCTACATATGTATGCACAGAGGATGGAGGCATGTGGATGCTACACCCAGTATACAGTATAGGGGTCAGAGTCTCTGAAGTGAAGTGAGGATAATGTGGAGTACAATGTAGAGCGACAAGGGCTCCCGCGGTCCCTGAGAACTATAACCGGCAGGGCCTGGCAGGGCTGAATGCCAGATAAAGGGTGAAGAAGCCAATAACACAGCTCACCAAGTCAGGGCCCCTCCTTATGAATAACCCTGTGCAGTTGCAGCTCTGCATGTCCTTACTGCCCAGATTCCCCCGCGGTCGCTAAGAAAGTACTCGGCTGTCCTGGTCGCGTAGCAATGACCGGGACCCAAATAACAGACGAGCCGCGGTGGCTCGTGACATCCAGAAAGACAAACACATAAATTATTTTTTGGAGGTTTGGGAAAGCTTCATTGACTCCCAATCTACCAATACTTCCAATCCACACTCTGGTATGAACCCGTATGTTCCTATAGGACCCTCCTGTCATCATATTATTCTATTCCTGGTCTTCTCATCTTCTTCGTTTATTCACTTGAATCACATATGTACGTACAATTGTAATTTAAACTGACTATACTTGGGCAGCTAGCCTGCAAATGAAGTCTCTGAAAGGCTCTGCCTCTAGGTCCATCACAGGCTCCAGCTTGGGTTGGCTGCCACAGGTACGCATACACTTCTCAGCACATGCAGCTCAGACCCAGAGTGTGGTGGCCTTTTCTGTCTCCTACACTGTAGGTATCAGGGACGTGCAGTCAGGGGAGGCAGTGCCTCCCCTTTCATGATGATTAAAATAATAAAAAGAAGATATTTATAACAGTCTGTTATAAATATCTTTTTTTATTATTTTAATAATCCCCCCCCCCCCCCCTGTGGCTGCGTGTGAGGCAGCGGGAGAGGTGCCTCCCGCTGCTAACACTAAAAGTCCGGGCAGGGGGCGGGGCGCAGCAATGGGCTGTGAAAGCCCATTGAAAATGAATGGGGAAGCGGCACCTATACTGGTGCCGCAATGACAGGGGCGTGCAATGAATGCACGCCCCTGGTAGGTATTGGCTCAGGCCTCCTGGCCCTCAGAAGATTCCTGGCTCACTGTAGAAATCACTGCGTCTTTTTTTCTCACACCCTGAAAACAAGGCTAATATTTCCTAAAATCATTATTTTTAGGAAACATTATAGGGACTTGCTCTGGAACCACTTGGACCCCCCCCCCCCCCATAACTAATTAAGCAATTGGAAGTTTCCATTTAGCTTACAATAATTAGTACTTAATTGCTCACCTTCCGAAGCGGTGTCTTCTGCCTCTAGATCCCGACAGGCAGCTCTTCTGCAGTAGCTGTGTGTGTTAGTATGTGTGAGTGTGTGGGAGACCCCTGTCAGATGTGTAACCCCCGATGTGTGTGTGTGTGTGTGTCTAGAGGCAGCAGCGGGGAGAACTACATCTCCCAGCAGCCACCTCCATTCCCAGCATCCTCCTCTGCAGTGGAAAGATGGAGGGTGATGACAGAGACCACCAGGACTGGCTGGAACACAGAAGTAAGTATCAGACTTTTTTTCCTCTCTCGCATCGTGGGGTTTTCAAAGCAAAAAATGCTTACATTGGTTAAATTGGATACTACAAAACTGGTGATCCAAAACTGGACAAGAGGTCTGCAAGGTGTGCCGGCAAAACTGTGTACCTAGTTGGATAACCCCCTAAGATTGTTGAATGGATAAGATATTGGTGGCAGGATAGAAAGCCGAGAGTTGTAGTAAATGAAGTTCATTCACAGGAGGGAAATGTTACCAAAGGAGTACCCCAGGGATCTGTACTTGGACCAGTGCTTTTTAATATCTTTATTGGTGACATTGCAAATGACACAAAGGTATGCAACAGGGTAGACACACCAGGTGGGGTAAAACAAATGATTGAGGATCTAGGCAGACTAGAGGAATGGTCAAGAGTGTGGCAATTACAGTTTAATGTCCAAAAAATGAAAAATCATTCACTTGGGTCTCAATAATCCAAAGGCTAAATATAGTATTAATGGCACCATACTGGGAACTACTGAGGAGGAAAGGGATCTAGGAGTCACTATTTCAGGTGACATAAAGGATAAATATAGTATTAATGGCACTATACTGGAAACTACTGAGGAGGAAAGGGATCTAGGAGTCACTATTTCAGGTGACATAAAGGATAAATACAGTATTAATGGCATTATACTGGAAACTACTGAGGAGGAAAGGGATCTAGGAGTCACTATTTCAGGTGACATAAAGGATAAATACAGTATTAATGGCATTATACTGGGGACTACTGAGGAGGAAAGGGATCTAGTAGTCACTATTTCAGGTGATATAAAGGATAAATATAGTATTAATGGCACTATACTGGGGACTACTGAGGAGGAAAGGGATCTAGGAGTCACTATCTCAGGTGACATAAAGGATAAATATAGTATTAATGGCACTATACTGGAAACTACTGAGAAGGAAAGGGATCTAGGAGTCACTATCTCAGGTGACATAAAGGATAAATATAGTATTAATGGCACTATACTGGAAACTACTGAGGAGGAAAGGGATCTAGGAGTCACTATTTCAGGTGACATAAAGGATAAATACAGTATTAATGGCATTATACTGGAGACTACTGAGGAGGAAAGGGATCTAGGAGTCACTATCTCAGGTGATATAAAGGATAAATATAGTATTAATGGCACTATACTGGAAACTACTGAGGAGGAAAGGGATCTAGGAGTCACTATTTCAGGTGACATAAAGGATAAATATAGTATTAATGGCACTATACTGGAAACTACTGAGGAGGAAATGGATCTAGGAGTCACTATTTCAGGTGACATAAAGGATAAATACAGTATTAATGGCATTATACTGGAAACTACTGAGGAGGAAAGGGATCTAGGAGTCACTATTTCAGGTGACATAAAGGATAAATACAGTATTAATGGCACTATACTGGAAACTACTGAGGAGGAAAGGGATCTAGGAGTCACTATTTCAGGTGACATAAAGGATAAATACAGTATTAATGGCATTATACTGGGGACTAATGAGGAGGAAAGGGATCTAGGAGTCACTATCTCAGGTGATATAAAGGATAAATATAGTATTAATGGCACTATACTGGAAACTACTGAGGAGGAAAGGGATCTAGGAGTCACTATTTCAGGTGACATAAAGGATAAATACAGTATTAATGGCATTATACTGGAAACTACTGAGGAGGAAAGGGATCTAGGAGTCACTATTTCAGGTGACATAAAGGATAAATACAGTATTAATGGCACTATACTGGAAACTACTGAGGAGGAAAGGGATCTAGGAGTCACTATTTCAGGTGACATAAAGGATAAATACAGTATTAATGGCACTATACTGGAAACTACTGAGGAGGAAAGGGATCTAGGAGTCACTATTTCAGGTGACATAAAGGATAAATACAGTATTAATGGCACTATACTGGGAACTACTGAGAAGGAAAGGGATCTAGGAGTCACTATCTCAGGTGACATAAAGGATAAATATAGTATTAATGGCGCTATACTGGAAACTACTGAGGAGGAAAGGGATCTAGGAGTCACTATCCCTGGTGACATAAAGGATAAATATAGTATTAATGGCGCTATACTGGAAACTACTGAGGAGGAAAGGGATCTAGGAGTCACTATTTCAGGTGACATAAAGGATAAATACAGTATTAATGGCATTATACTGGGGACTACTGAGGAGGAAAGGGATCTAGTAGTCACTATTTCAGGTGATATAAAGGATAAATATAGTATTAATGGCACTATACTGGAAACTACTGAGGAGGAAAGGGATCTAGGAGTCACTATTTCAGGTGACATAAAGGATAAATACAGTATTAATGGCACTATACTGGAAACTACTGAGGAGGAAAGGGATCTAGGAGTCACTATTTCAGGTGACATAAAGGATAAATACAGTATTAATGGCATTATACTGGGGACTAATGAGGAGGAAAGGGATCTAGTAGTCACTATTTCAGGTGATATAAAGGATAAATATAGTATTAATGGCACTATACTGGGGACTACTGAGGAGGAAAGGGATCTAGGAGTCACTATCTCAGGTGACATAAAGGATAAATATAGTATTAATGGCACTATACTGGAAACTACTGAGAAGGAAAGGGATCTAGGAGTCACTATCTCAGGTGACATAAAGGATAAATATAGTAGTAATGGCACTATACTGGAAACTACTGAGGAGGAAAGGGATCTAGGAGTCACTATCTCAGGTGACATAAAGGATAAATATAGTATAATGGCACTATACTGGAAACTACTGAGGAGGAAAGGGATCTAGGAGTCACTATTTCAGGTGACATAAAGGATAAATACAGTATTAATGGCATTATACTGGGGACTACTGAGGAGGAAAGGGATCTAGTAGTCACTATTTCAGGTGATATAAAGGATAAATATAGTATTAATGGCACTATACTGGAAACTACTGAGGAGGAAAGGGATCTAGGAGTCACTATTTCAGGTGACATAAAGGATAAATACAGTATTAATGGCATTATACTGGAGACTACTGAGGAGGAAAGGGATCTAGGAGTCACTATCTCAGGTGATATAAAGGATAAATATAGTATTAATGGCACTATACTGGAAACTACTGAGGAGGAAAGGGATCTAGGAGTCACTATTTCAGGTGACATAAAGGATAAATACAGTATTAATGGCACTATACTGGAAACTACTGAGGAGGAAAGGGATCTAGGAGTCACTATCTCAGGTGATATAAAGGATAAATACAGTATTAATGGCACTATACTGGAAACTACTGAGGAGGAAAGGGATCTAGGAGTCACTATTTCAGGTGACATAAAGGATAAATACAGTATTAATGGCACTATACTGGGAACTACTGAGGAGGAAAGGGATCTAGGAGTCACTATTTCAGGTGACATAAAGGATAAATACAGTATTAATGGCATTATACTGGGGACTACTGAGGAGGAAAGGGATCTAGGAGTTACTATTTCAGGTGATATAAAGGATAAATATAGTAATAATGGCACTATACTGGAAACTACTGAGGAGGAAAGGGATCTAGGAGTCACTATCTCAGGTGACATAAAGGATAAATATAGTACTAATGGCACTATACTGGAAACTACTGAGGAGGAAAGGGATCTAGGAGTCACTATCTCAGGTGACATAAAGGATAAATATAGTATTAATGACACTATACTGGAAACTACTGAGGAGGAAAGGGATCTAGGAGTCACTATTTCAGGTGACATAAAGGATAAATATAGTATTAATGGCGCTATACTGGGAACTACTGAGGAGGAAAGGGATCTAGGAGTCACTATCTCAGGTGATATAAAGGATAAATATAGTATTAATGGCACTATACTGGGGACTACTGAGGAGGAAAGGGATCTAGGAGTCACTATCTCAGGTGATATAAAGGCTGGTATGCAGCTGAAGTCAGATACACGCCTCAGAAAACAGACACGACATATCTGCAACTCTCAGTCGCTTCTTGTCAATCACTCTGCTTGTACAATGTCAGTGTGAGCGCGACCGCTAGAGTACAGTGACGCATGCTCATTGCGATCGCCGCACATGTGCTGTCTGCTGTTAATAGCTCCATTGCTGTAACATCAGCGTTAGGCGCTCAGTCCACGCTTGGGCGACCGGCAGAGCCTCTGTGTAGCTCTAGCACCTAGCTGTGACTTGGCACGCGCCTGTGCCCGCTCAGTGTTGCTCCGTGGGAATGTGACCGGCTATTACCATGGGAATCAGGGAAGCTTGAAATTGCTTTATCTCCACCAGTGCACAGTAGAGGAAGAGCGGGAGCACGCTGACGTTTCATCCATTGTTCCGTGTGAGAAATAGACGTAATGATTCTATGTTATCGGCAGCTGGAAGTACATCATCCTGTAATTCTGATTACAGAGCCGTGTGGGAGATGCTCTGATTTATATAACCAGTGACTGAGGAGCTGACACAGGGAGGGTAGTGTGGTACAGGGGACACATAGAATGGGCACCAAACCATCCCTCTCAGGAAAGAATCATATTTGTTATATCTTTCATAACTTGCTGTTGAGGTACAGCACACAGTTTGTCCCCAGAGCTTACACTCATTCTGTATGGGACTGTCAATCTGTCTGTCTCTGTCCAGGCAGCCAGGGTAACGTCACTTGGCCTGCTTACATCCCTAACAGAAAGACGGCAGATAGGAACCACGTGATCCATCTAATCTGCTGCTTTATGATCCTTAGGTCTCTGTAAAGGGGGGTACTCAGGGAGCGATGACACTTCTCTTCTCCCCCCCCCTGACACGTCTCTTCCCCACCCCCTGACACGTCTCTTCCCCACCCCGACACGTCTCCCCACCCCCTGACACATCTCTTCCCCACCCCGACACGTCTCTCCCACCCCCTGACACGTCTCCCCCAACTGACACGTCTCTTCCCCACCCCTGACACGTCTCTTCCCCACCCCGACACGTCTCCCCACCCCCTGACACATCTCTTCCCCACCCCGACACGTCTCTCCCACCCCCTGACACGTCTCCCCCAACTGACACGTCTCTTCCCCACCCCTGACACGTCTCTTCCCCACCCCGACACGTCTCTCCCACCCCCTGACACGTCTCCCCCAACTGACACGTCTCTTCCCCACCCCTGACACGTCTCTTCCCCACCCCTGACACATCTCTTCCCCACCCCCTGACACGTCTCTTCCCCACCCCCTGACACGTCTCTTCCCCACCCCCTGACACGTCTCTTCCCCACCCCCTGAAACGTTTCTTCCCCACCCCTGACACGTCTCTTCCCCACCCTCTGACACGTCTCTTCCCCACCCTCTGACACGTCTCCCCCCCCTGACACGTCTCTTCCCCACCCCTGACACGTCTCTTTCCCACCCCCTGACACGTCTATTCCCCACCCCTGACACGTCTCTTCCCCACCCTCTGACACGTCTCTTTCCCACCCCTGACACGTCTCTTTCCCACCCCTGACACGTCTCTTCCCCACCTGACACGTCTCTTCCCCACTCCCTGACACGTCTCTTCCCCACTCCCTGACACGTCTCTTCCCCACCCCTGACACGTCTCTTCCCCACCCCCTGACACGTCTCTTCCCTACCCCCTGACACGTCTCTTCCCTACCCCCTGACACGTCTCTTCCCCACGCCTGACACGTCTCTTCCCCACCCTCTGACACGTCTCTTCCCCACCCTCTGACACGTCTCCCCCCCCTGACACGTCTCTTCCCCACCCCTGACACGTCTCTTTCCCACCCCCTGACACGTCTATTCCCCACCCCTGACACGTCTCTTCCCCACCCTCTGACACGTCTCTTTCCCACCCCTGACACGTCTCTTTCCCACCCCTGACACGTCTCTTCCCCACCTGACACGTCTCTTCCCCACTCCCTGACACGTCTCTTCCCCACTCCCTGACACGTCTCTTCCCCACCCCTGACACGTCTCTTCCCCACCCCCTGACACGTCTCTTCCCTACCCCCTGACACGTCTCTTCCCTACCCCCTGACACGTCTCTTCCCCACCCTCTGACACGTCTCTTCTGCTCTGACACGTCTCCCCCCCCCCCTGACACGTCTCTTCCCCACCCCTGACACATCTCTTCCCCACCCCCTGACACGTATCACCCACTCCCTGACACGTCTCTTCCCCACCCCCTGACACGTCTCTTCCCCACTCCCTGACACGTCTCCCCCCCCCCCTGACACGTCTCTTCCCCACCCCTGACACATCTCTTCCCCACCCCCTGACACGTCTCTTCCCCACCCCCTGACACATCTCTTCCCCACCCCCTGACACGTCTCTTCCCCACCCCCTGACACGTCTCTTCCCCACCCCCTGACACGTCTCTTCCCCACTCCCTGACACGTCTCTTCCCCCCGACACGTCTCTTTCCCCCCCTGACACGTCTCTTCCCCACCCCTGACACATCTCTTCCCCCACCCCCTGACACGTCTCTTCCCCACCCCCTGACACGTCTCTTCCCCACCCCTTGACACGTCTCTTCCCCACCCCCTGACACGTCTCTTCCCCACCCCCTGACACGTCTCTTCCCCACCCCCTGACACGTCTCTTCCCCACCCCCTGACACATCTCTTCCCCCCTGACACATCTCTTACCCCCTGACACATCTCTTACCCCTCCTGACCCATCTCTTACCCCTCCTGACACGTCTCTTCCCCACCCCTGACACGTCTCTTCCCCACCCCCTGACACGTCTCTTCCCCACTCCCTGACACGTCTCTTCCCCACCCCTGACACGTCTCTTTCCCACCCCCTGACACGTCTCTTCCCCACCCTCTGCCACGTCTCTTTCCCACCCCTGACACGTCTCTTTCCCACCCCTGACACGTCTCTTTCCCACCCCCTGACACGTCTCCCCCCCCTGACACGTTTCTTCCCCACCCCTGACACATCTCTTCCCCACCCCCTGACACGTCTCTTTCCCACCCCCTGACACATCTCTTCCCCACCCCCTGACACTTCTCTTCCCCCCGACACGTCTCTTTCCCACCCCCTGACACGTCTCCCCCCATGACACGTCTCTTCCCCACCCCCTGACACGTCTCCCCCCCCTGACACGTCTCTTCCCCATCCCCTGACACGTCTCCCCCCCCCTGACACGTCTCTTCCCCACCCCTGACACATCTCTTCCCCACCCCCTGACACGTCTCTTCCCCACCCCCTGACACGTCTCTTCCCCACCCCCTGACACGTCTCTTCCCCACTCCCTGACACGTCTCTTCCCCCCGACACGTCTCTTTCCCCCCCTGACACGTCTCTTCCCCAGCCCTGACACATCTCTTCCCCACCCCCTGACACGTCTCTTTCCCACCCCCTGACACATCTCTTCCCCACCCTGACACGTCTCTTCCCCACCCCTGACACGTCTCTTCCCCACCCCTGACACGTCTCTTCCCCACCCCTGACACGTCTCTTCCCCACCCCCTGACACGTCTCTTCCCCACTCCCGACACGTCTCTTTCCCACCCTCTGACACGTCTATTTCCCACCCTCTGACACGTCTCTTTCCCACCCCCTGACACGTCTCTTTCCCACCCTCTGACACGTCTCTTTCCCACCCCCTGACACGTCTCTTTCCCACCCCCTGACACGTCTCTTCCCCCTCCTGACACGTCTCTTTCCCACCCCCTGACACGTCTCCCCCCCCCTGACACGTCTCTTTCCCCACCTGACACGTCTCTTTCCCCACCTGACACGTCTCTTTCCCCACCTGACACGTCTCTTTCCCCACCTGACACGTCTCTTTCCCACCCTCTGACACGTCTCTTCCCCACCCCTGACACGTCTCTTCCCCACCCCCTGACACGTCTCTTTCCCACCCCTGTTCCCACCCCTGACACGTCTCTTTCCCACCCCTGACACGTCTCTTCCCCACCTGACACGTCTCTTCCCCACCCCTGACACATCTCTTCCCCACCCCCTGACACGTCTCTTCCCCACCCCCTGACACGTCTCTTCCCCACCCCCTGAGACGTCTCTTCCCCACTCCCTGACACGTCTCTTCCCCACCCCTGACACGTCTCTTCCCCACCCCCTGACACGTCTCTTCCCCACCCCGACACGTCTCTTCCCCACTGACACATCTCTTACCCCTCCTGACACGTCTCTTCCCCACTCCTGACACGTCTCTTCCCCACCCCTGACACGTCTCTTCCCCACTCCCTGACACGTCTCTTCCCACCCCCTGACACGTCTCTCCCCCCCCTGACACGTCTCCCCCCCCTGACACGTCTCCTCCCCACCCTCCAACACGTATCTTCCCCACCCCTGACACGCCTCTTCCCCACCCCCTGACACGTCTGTTCCCCACCCTCTGACACGTCTCTTCCCCACCCCTGACACGTCTCTTCCCCACCCCTGACACGTCTCTTCCCCACCCCTGACACATCTCTTCCCCACCCCCTGACACGTCTCTTCCCCACCCCCTGACACGTCTCTTCCCCACCCCCTGACACGTCTCTTCCCCATCCCCTGACACGTCTCCCGCCCCTGACACGTCTCTTCCCCACCCCCTGACACGTCTCTTCCCCACCCCCTGACACGTCTCTTCCCCACTCACTGACACGTCTCTTCCCCACCCCCTGACACATCTCTTCCCCACCCCCTGATACGTCTCTTCCCCACCCCCTGACACGTCTCTTCCCCACTCCCTGACACGTCTCTTCCCCACCCCCTGACACGTCTCTTCCCCACCCCCTGACACGTCTCTTCCCCACTCCCTGACACGTCTCTTCCCCCCGACACGTCTCTTTCCCCCCCTGACACGTCTCTTCCCCACCCCCTGACACGTCTCTTCCCCACCCCCTGACACGTCTCTTCCCCACCCCTTGACACGTCTCTTCCCCACCCCCTGACACGTCTCTTCCCTACCCCCTGACACGTCTCTTCCCCACCCCCTGACACGTCTCTTCCCCACCCCCTGACACGTCTCTTCCCCTGACTCGTCTCTTCCCCACCCCCTGACACATCTCTTACCCCTCCTGACAGGTCTCTTTCCCACCCCCTGACATGTCTCTTCCCCACCCCCTGACATGTCTCTTCCCCACCCCCTGACACATCTCTTCCCCCCTGACACATCTCTTACCCCTCCTGACACGTCTCTTCCCCACCCCCTGACACGTCTCTTCCCCCCTGACACATCTCTTACCCCTCCTGACACATCTCGTACCCCTCCTGACACGTCTCTTCCCCACCCCTGACACGTCTCTTCCCCACCCCCTGACACGTCTCTTCCCCACCCCCTGACACGTCTCTTCCCCACCCTCTGACACGTCTCTTCCCCACCCCCTGACACGTCTCTTCCCCACTCCCTGACACGTCTCTTCCCCACCCTGACACATCTCTTCCCCACCCCCTGACACGTCTCTTTCCCACCCCGACACGTCTCCCCCCCTGACACGTCTCTTCCCCACCCCTGACACGTCCCCCCCCCCTGACACGTCTCTTCCCCACCCCCTGACACGTCTCCCCTCCCCCTGACACGTCTCTTCCCCACCCCTGACACGTCTCTTCCCCACCCCCTGACACGTCTCTTCCCCACCCCTGACACGTCTCTTCCCCACCCCTGACACGTCTCTTCCCCACCCCTGACACGTCTCTTCCCCACCCCCTGACACGTCTCTTTCCCACCCCCTGACACATCTCTTCCCCACCCCCTGACACTTCTCTTCCCCCCGACACGTCTCTTTTCCACCCCCTGACACGTCTCCCCCCCCTGACACGTCTCTTCCCCACCCCTGACACGTCTCTTCCCCACCCCCTGACACGTCTCCCCCCCCCCTGACACGTCTCTTCCCCATCCCCTGACACGTCTCTCCCCCCCCCTGACACGTCTCTTCCCCACCCCTGACACATCTCTTCCCCACCCCCTGACACGTCTCTTCCCCACCCCCTGACACGTCTCTTCCCCACTCCCTGACACGTCTCTTCCCCCCGACACGTCTCTTTCCCCCCCTGACACGTCTCTTTCCCCCCCTGACACGTCTCTTCCCCAGCCCTGACACATCTCTTCCCCACCCCCTGACACGTCTCTTTCCCACCCCCTGACACATCTCTTCCCCACCCTGACACATCTCTTCCCCACCCCCTGACACTTCTCTTCCCCCCGACACGTCTCTTTCCCACCCCGACACGTCTCTTCCCCACCCCTGACACGTCTCTTCCCCACCCCTGACACGTCTCTTCCCCACCCCTGACACGTCTCCCCCCCCTGACACGTCTCTTCCCCACCCCCTGACACGTCTCTTCCCCACCCCTGACACGTCTCTTCCCCACCCCCTGACACGTCTCTTCCCCACCCCCTGACACGTCTCTTTCCCACCCCCTGACACGTCTCTTCCCCACCCTGACACATCTCTTCCCCACCCCCTGACACTTCTCTTCCCCCCGACACGTCTCTTTCCCACCCCGACACGTCTCCCCCCCTGACACGTCTCTTCCCCACCCCTGACACGTCTCTTCCCCCCCCCTGACACGTCTCCCCCCCCCTGACACGTCTCTTCCCCACCCCCTGACACGTCTCCCCCCCCTGACACGTTTCTTCCCCACCCCTGACACATCTCTTCCCCACCCCCGACACATCTCTTCCCCACCCCCTGACACGTCTCTTTCCCACCCCCTGACACATCTCTTCCCCACCCCCTGACACGTCTCCCTCCCCACGTCTCTTTCCCACCCCCTGACACGTCTCCCCCCCCCCTGACACGTCTCTTCCCCACCCCCTGACACATCTCTTCCCCACCCCCTGACACGTCTCTTCCCCACTCCCTGACACGTCTCTTCCCCCCGACACGTCTCTTTCCCCCCCTGACACGTCTCTTCCCCAGCCCTGACACATCTCTTCCCCACCCCCTGACACGTCTCTTTCCCACCCCCTGACACATCTCTTCCCCACCCTGACGCATCTCTTCCCCACCCCCTGACACTTCTCTTCCCCCTGACACGTCTCTTTCCCACCCCCTGACACGTCTCTTCCCCACCCCTGACACGTCTCTTCCCCACCCCCTGACACGTCTCTTCCCCACCCCTGACACGTCTCTTCCCCACCCCTGACACGTCTCTTCCCCACCCCTGACACGTCTCTTCCCCACCCTCTGACACGTCTCTTCCCCACTCCCGACACGTCTCTTTCCCACCCTCTGACACGTCTATTTCCCACCCTCTGACACGTCTCTTTCCCACCCTCTGACACGTCTCTTTCCCACCCTCTGACACGTCTCTTTCCCACCCCCTGACACGTCTCTTTCCCACCCCCTGACACGTCTCTTCCCCCTCCTGACACGTCTCTTTCCCACCCCCTGACACGTCTCCCCCCCCTGACACGTCTCTTTCCCCCCCTGACACGTCTCTTTCCCCCCCTGACACGTCTCTTTCCCCCCCTGACACGTCTCTTTCCCCACCTGACACGTCTCTTTCCCACCCTCTGACACGTCTCTTCCCCACCCCTGACACGTCTCTTCCCCACCCCCTGACACGTCTCTTTCCCACCCCTGTTCCCACCCCTGACACGTCTCTTTCCCACCCCTGACACGTCTCTTCCCCACCTGACACGTCTCTTCCCCACCCCTGACACATCTCTTCCCCACCCCCTGACACGTCTCTTCCCCACCCCCTGACACGTCTCTTCCCCACCCCCTGACACGTCTCTTCCCCACCCCCTGACACGTCTCTTCCCCACCCCTGACACGTCTCTTCCCCACCCCCTGACACGTCTCCCCCCCCTGACACGTCTCTTCCCCACCCCTGACACGTCTCTTTCCCACCCCCTGAAACGTCTATTCCCCACCCCTGACACGTCTCTTCCCCACCCTCTGACACGTCTCTTTCCCACCCCTGACACGTCTCTTTCCCACCCCTGACACGTCTCTTTCCCACCCCTGACACGTCTCTTTCCCACCCCTGACACGTCTCTTCCCCACTCCCTGACACGTCTCTTCCCCACTCCCTGACACGTCTCTTCCCCACTCCCTGACACGTCTCTTCCCCACCCCTGACACGTCTCTTCCCTACCCCCTGACACGTCTCTTCCCCACCCTCTGACACGTCTCTTCTCCTCTGACACGTCTCCCCCCCCTGACACGTCTCTTCCCCACCCCTGACACATCTCTTCCCCACCCCCTGACACGTCTCTTCCCCACCCCCTGACACGTCTCTTCCCCACCCCCTGACACGTCTCTTCCCCACTCCCTGACACGTCTCTTCCCCACCCCCTGACACGTCTCTTCCCCACCCCCTGACACGTCTCTTCCCCACCCCCTGACACGTCTCTTCCCCACCCCCTGACACGTCTCTTCCCCAACCCCTGACACGTCTCTTCCCCACTCCCTGACACGTCTCTACCCCACTCCCTGACACGTCTCTACCCCACTCCCTGACACGTCTCTACCCCACTCCCTGACACGTATCTTCCCCACCCCTGACACGTATCACCCACTCCCTGACACGTCTCTTCCCCACCCCCTGACACGTCTCTTCCCCACTCCCTGACACGTCTCCCCCCCCCTGACACGTCTCTTCCCCACCCCTGACACATCTCTTCTGACACGTCTCTTCCCCACTCACTGACACGTCTCTCCCCCACCCCCTGACACATCTCTTCCCCACCCCCTGACACGTCTCTTCCCCACCCCCTGACACGTCTCTTCCCCACCCCCTGACACGTCTCTTCCCCACTCCCTGACACGTCTCTTCCCCCCGACACGTCTCTTTCCCCCCCTGACACGTCTCTTCCCCACCCCTGACACATCTCTTCCCCCACCCCCTGACACGTCTCTTCCCCACCCCTTGACACGTCTCTTCCCCACCCCCTGACACGTCTCTTCCCCACCCCCTGACACGTCTCTTCCCCACCCCCTGACACGTCTCTTCCCCACCCCCTGACACGTCTCTTCCCCACCCCCTGACACGTCTCTTCCCCACCCCCTGAAACGTTTCTTCCCCACCCCTGACACGTCTCTTCCCCACCCTCTGACACGTCTCTTCCCCACCCTCTGACACGTCTCCCCCCCCTGACACGTCTCTTCCCCACCCCTGACACGTCTCTTTCCCACCCCCTGACACGTCTATTCCCCACCCCTGACACGTCTCTTCCCCACCCTCTGACACGTCTCTTTCCCACCCCTGACACGTCTCTTTCCCACCCCTGACACGTCTCTTCCCCACCTGACACGTCTCTTCCCCACTCCCTGACACGTCTCTTCCCCACTCCCTGACACGTCTCTTCCCCACCCCTGACACGTCTCTTCCCCACCCCCTGACACGTCTCTTCCCTACCCCCTGACACGTCTCTTCCCCACTCTCTGACACGTCTCTTCTCCTCTGACACGTCTCCCCCCCCCCCCTGACACGTCTCTTCCCCACCCCTGACACATCTCTTCCCCACCCCCTGACACGTATCACCCACTCCCTGACACGTCTCTTCCCCACCCCCTGACACGTCTCTTCCCCACTCCCTGACACGTCTCCCCCCCCCCCCCCGACACGTCTCTTCCCCACCCCTGACAAATCTCTTCCCCACCCCCTGACACGTCTCTTCCCCACCCCCTGACACGTCTCTTCCCCACTCACTGACACGTCTCTTCCCCACCCCCTGACACATCTCTTCCCCACCCCCTGACACGTCTCTTCCCCACCCCCTGACACGTCTCTTCCCCACCCCCTGACACGTCTCTTCCCCACTCCCTGACACGTCTCTTCCCCCCGACACGTCTCTTTCCCCCCCGACACGTCTCTTCCCCACCCCTGACACATCTCTTCCCCCACCCCCTGACACGTCTCTTCCCCACCCCCTGACACGTCTCTTCCCCACCCCTTGACACGTCTCTTCCCCACCCCCTGACACGTCTCTTCCCCACCCCCTGACACGTCTCTTCCCCACCCCCTGACACATCTCTTCCCCCCTGACACATCTCTTACCCCTCCTGACACGTCTCTTCCCCCCTGACACATCTCTTACCCCTCCTGACCCATCTCTTACCCCTCCTGACACGTCTCTTCCCCACCCCTGACACGTCTCTTCCCCACCCCCTGACACGTCTCTTCCCCACTCCCTGACACGTCTCTTCCCCACTCCCTGACACGTCTCTTTCCCACCCCCTGACACGTCTCTTCCCCACCCTCTGCCACGTCTCTTTCCCACCCCTGACACGTCTCTTTCCCACCCCTGACACGTCTCTTTCCCACCTGACACATCTCTTCCCCACTCCCTGAGACGTCTCTTCCCCACTCCCTGACACGTCTCTTCCCCACCCCTGACACGTCTCTTCCCCACCCCCTGACACGTCTCTTCCCCACCCCGACACGTCTCTTCCCCACTGACACATCTCTTACCCCTCCTGACACGTCTCTTCCCCACCCCCTGACACGTCTCTTCCCCACCCCCTGACACGTCTCTTCCCCACTCCCTGACACGTCTCTTCCCACCCCCTGACACGTCTCTCCCCCCCCTGACACGTCTCCCCCCCCCCCTGACACGTCTCCTCCCCACCCTCCAACACGTATCTTCCCCACCCCTGACACGCCTATTCCCCACCCCCTGACACGTCTGTTCCCCACCCTCTGACACGTCTCTTCCCCCCTGACACGTCTCTTCCCCACCCCTGACACGTCTCTTCCCCACCCCTGACACGTCTCTTCCCCACCCCTGACACATCTCTTCCCCACCCCCTGACACGTCTCTTCCCCACCCCCTGACACGTCTCTTCCCCACCCCGACACGTCTCTTCCCCATCCCCTGACACGTCTCCCGCCCCTGACACGTCTCTTCCCCACCCCCTGACACGTCTCTTCCCCACTCACTGACACGTCTCTTCCCCACCCCCTGACACATCTCTTCCCCACCCCCTGACACGTCTCTTCCCCACCCCCTGACACGTCTCTTCCCCACCCCCTGACACGTCTCTTCCCCACTCCCTGACACGTCTCTTCCCCACCCCCTGACACGTCTCTTCCCCATCCCCTGACACGTCTCCCGCCCCTGACACGTCTCTTCCCCACCCCCTGACACGTCTCTTCCCCACTCACTGACACGTCTCTTCCCCACCCCCTGACACATCTCTTCCCCACCCCCTGACACGTCTCTTCCCCACCCCCTGACACGTCTCTTCCCCACCCCTGACACGTCTCTTCCCCACCCCCTGACACGTCTCTTCCCCACTCCCTGACACGTCTCTTCCCCACTCCCTGACACGTCTCTTTCCCACCCCCTGACACGTCTCTTCCCCACCCTCTGCCACGTCTCTTTCCCACCCCTGACACGTCTCTTCCCCACCCTCTGCCACGTCTCTTTCCCACCCCTGACACGTCTCTTTCCCACCCCTGACACGTCTCTTTCCCACCCCCTGACACGTCTCCCCCCCCCTGACACGTTTCTTCCCCACCCCTGACACATCTCTTCCCCACCCCCTGACACGTCTCTTTCCCACCCCCTGACACATCTCTTCCCCACCCCCTGACACTTCTCTTCCCCCCGACACGTCTCTTTCCCACCCCCTGACACGTCTCCCCCCCTGACACGTCTCTTCCCCACCCCTGACACGTCTCTTCCCCACCCCCTGACACGTCTCCCCCCCCTGACACGTCTCTTCCCCATCCCCTGACACGTCTCCCCCCCCCTGACACGTCTCTTCCCCACCCCTGACACATCTCTTCCCCACCCCCTGACACGTCTCTTCCCCACCCCCTGACACGTCTCTTCCCCACCCCCTGACACGTCTCTTCCCCACTCCCTGACACGTCTCTTCCCCCCGACACGTCTCTTTCCCCCCCTGACACGTCTCTTCCCCAGCCCTGACACATCTCTTCCCCACCCCCTGACACGTCTCTTTCCCACCCCCTGACACATCTCTTCCCCACCCTGACACGTCTCTTCCCCACCCCTGACACGTCTCTTCCCCACCCCTGACACGTCTCTTCCCCACCCCTGACACGTCTCTTCCCCACCCCCTGACACGTCTCTTCCCCACTCCCGACACGTCTCTTTCCCACCCTCTGACACGTCTATTTCCCACCCTCTGACACGTCTCTTTCCCACCCCCTGACACGTCTCTTTCCCACCCTCTGACACGTCTCTTTCCCACCCCCTGACACGTCTCTTTCCCACCCCCTGACACGTCTCTTCCCCCTCCTGACACGTCTCTTTCCCACCCCCTGACACGTCTCCCCCCCCCTGACACGTCTCTTTCCCCACCTGACACGTCTCTTTCCCCACCTGACACGTCTCTTTCCCCACCTGACACGTCTCTTTCCCCACCTGACACGTCTCTTTCCCACCCTCTGACACGTCTCTTCCCCACCCCTGACACGTCTCTTCCCCACCCCCTGACACGTCTCTTTCCCACCCCTGTTCCCACCCCTGACACGTCTCTTTCCCACCCCTGACACGTCTCTTCCCCACCTGACACGTCTCTTCCCCACCCCTGACACATCTCTTCCCCACCCCCTGACACGTCTCTTCCCCACCCCCTGACACGTCTCTTCCCCACCCCCTGAGACGTCTCTTCCCCACTCCCTGACACGTCTCTTCCCCACCCCTGACACGTCTCTTCCCCACCCCCTGACACGTCTCTTCCCCACCCCGACACGTCTCTTCCCCACTGACACATCTCTTACCCCTCCTGACACGTCTCTTCCCCACTCCTGACACGTCTCTTCCCCACCCCCTGACACGTCTCTTCCCCACTCCCTGACACGTCTCTTCCCACCCCCTGACACGTCTCTCCCCCCCCCTGACACGTCTCCCCCCCCTGACACGTCTCCTCCCCACCCTCCAACACGTATCTTCCCCACCCCTGACACGCCTCTTCCCCACCCCCTGACACGTCTGTTCCCCACCCTCTGACACGTCTCTTCCCCACCCCTGACACGTCTCTTCCCCACCCCTGACACGTCTCTTCCCCACCCCTGACACATCTCTTCCCCACCCCCTGACACGTCTCTTCCCCACCCCCTGACACGTCTCTTCCCCACCCCCTGACACGTCTCTTCCCCATCCCCTGACACGTCTCCCGCCCCTGACACGTCTCTTCCCCACCCCCTGACACGTCTCTTCCCCACCCCCTGACACGTCTCTTCCCCACTCACTGACACGTCTCTTCCCCACCCCCTGACACATCTCTTCCCCACCCCCTGACACGTCTCTTCCCCACCCCCTGACACGTCTCTTCCCCACTCCCTGACACGTCTCTTCCCCACCCCCTGACACGTCTCTTCCCCACCCCCTGACACGTCTCTTCCCCACTCCCTGACACGTCTCTTCCCCCCGACACGTCTCTTTCCCCCCCTGACACGTCTCTTCCCCACCCCCTGACACGTCTCTTCCCCACCCCCTGACACGTCTCTTCCCCACCCCTTGACACGTCTCTTCCCCACCCCCTGACACGTCTCTTCCCTACCCCCTGACACGTCTCTTCCCCACCCCCTGACACGTCTCTTCCCCACCCCCTGACACGTCTCTTCCCCTGACTCGTCTCTTCCCCACCCCCTGACACATCTCTTACCCCTCCTGACAGGTCTCTTTCCCACCCCCTGACATGTCTCTTCCCCACCCCCTGACATGTCTCTTCCCCACCCCCTGACACATCTCTTCCCCCCTGACACATCTCTTACCCCTCCTGACACGTCTCTTCCCCACCCCCTGACACGTCTCTTCCCCCCTGACACATCTCTTACCCCTCCTGACACATCTCGTACCCCTCCTGACACGTCTCTTCCCCACCCCTGACACGTCTCTTCCCCACCCCCTGACACGTCTCTTCCCCACCCCCTGACACGTCTCTTCCCCACCCTCTGACACGTCTCTTCCCCACCCCCTGACACGTCTCTTCCCCACTCCCTGACACGTCTCTTCCCCACCCTGACACATCTCTTCCCCACCCCCTGACACGTCTCTTTCCCACCCCGACACGTCTCCCCCCCTGACACGTCTCTTCCCCACCCCTGACACGTCCCCCCCCCCTGACACGTCTCTTCCCCACCCCCTGACACGTCTCCCCTCCCCCTGACACGTCTCTTCCCCACCCCTGACACGTCTCTTCCCCACCCCCTGACACGTCTCTTCCCCACCCCTGACACGTCTCTTCCCCACCCCTGACACGTCTCTTCCCCACCCCTGACACGTCTCTTCCCCACCCCCTGACACGTCTCTTTCCCACCCCCTGACACATCTCTTCCCCACCCCCTGACACTTCTCTTCCCCCCGACACGTCTCTTTCCCACCCCCTGACACGTCTCCCCCCCCTGACACGTCTCTTCCCCACCCCTGACACGTCTCTTCCCCACCCCCTGACACGTCTCCCCCCCCCCTGACACGTCTCTTCCCCATCCCCTGACACGTCTCTCCCCCCCCCTGACACGTCTCTTCCCCACCCCTGACACATCTCTTCCCCACCCCCTGACACTTCTCTTCCCCCCGACACGTCTCTTTCCCACCCCGACACGTCTCCCCCCCTGACACGTCTCTTCCCCACCCCTGACACGTCTCTTCCCCACCCCTGACACGTCTCCCCCCCCTGACACGTCTCTTCCCCACCCCCTGACACGTCTCTTCCCCACCCCTGACACGTCTCTTCCCCACCCCTGACACGTCTCTTCCCCACCCCCTGACACGTCTCTTCCCCACCCCCTGACACGTCTCTTTCCCACCCCCTGACACGTCTCTTCCCCACCCTGACACATCTCTTCCCCACCCCCTGACACTTCTCTTCCCCCCGACACGTCTCTTTCCCACCCCGACACGTCTCCCCCCCTGACACGTCTCTTCCCCACCCCTGACACGTCTCTTCCCCCCCCCTGACACGTCTCCCCCCCCCCCTGACACGTCTCTTCCCCACCCCCTGACACGTCTCCCCCCCCTGACACGTTTCTTCCCCACCCCTGACACATCTCTTCCCCACCCCCTGACACGTCTCTTTCCCACCCCCTGACACATCTCTTCCCCACCCCCTGACACGTCTCCCTCCCCACGTCTCTTTCCCACCCCCTGACACGTCTCCCCCCCCCCCCCTGACACGTCTCTTCCCCACCCCCTGACACATCTCTTCCCCACCCCCTGACACGTCTCTTCCCCACTCCCTGACACGTCTCTTCCCCCCGACACGTCTCTTTCCCCCCCTGACACGTCTCTTCCCCAGCCCTGACACATCTCTTCCCCACCCCCTGACACGTCTCTTTCCCACCCCCTGACACATCTCTTCCCCACCCTGACGCATCTCTTCCCCACCCCCTGACACTTCTCTTCCCCCTGACACGTCTCTTTCCCACCCCCTGACACGTCTCTTCACCACCCCTGACACGTCTCTTCCCCACCCCCTGACACGTCTCTTCCCCACCCCTGACACGTCTCTTCCCCACCCCTGACACGTCTCTTCCCCACCCCTGACACGTCTCTTCCCCACCCTCTGACACGTCTCTTCCCCACTCCCGACACGTCTCTTTCCCACCCTCTGACACGTCTATTTCCCACCCTCTGACACGTCTCTTTCCCACCCTCTGACACGTCTCTTTCCCACCCTCTGACACGTCTCTTTCCCACCCCCTGACACGTCTCTTTCCCACCCCCTGACACGTCTCTTTCCCACCCCCTGACACGTCTCTTCCCCCTCCTGACACGTCTCTTTCCCACCCCCTGACACGTCTCCCCCCCCTGACACGTCTCTTTCCCCCCCTGACACGTCTCTTTCCCCCCCTGACACGTCTCTTTCCCCCCCTGACACGTCTCTTTCCCCACCTGACACGTCTCTTTCCCACCCTCTGACACGTCTCTTCCCCACCCCTGACACGTCTCTTCCCCACCCCCTGACACGTCTCTTTCCCACCCCTGTTCCCACCCCTGACACGTCTCTTTCCCACCCCTGACACGTCTCTTCCCCACCTGACACGTCTCTTCCCCACCCCTGACACATCTCTTCCCCACCCCCTGACACGTCTCTTCCCCACCCCCTGACACGTCTCTTCCCCACCCCCTGACACGTCTCTTCCCCACCCCCTGACACGTCTCTTCCCCACCCCTGACACGTCTCTTCCCCACCCCCTGACACGTCTCCCCCCCCTGACACGTCTCTTCCCCACCCCTGACACGTCTCTTTCCCACCCCCTGAAACGTCTATTCCCCACCCCTGACACGTCTCTTCCCCACCCTCTGACACGTCTCTTTCCCACCCCTGACACGTCTCTTTCCCACCCCTGACACGTCTCTTTCCCACCCCTGACACGTCTCTTTCCCACCCCTGACACGTCTCTTCCCCACTCCCTGACACGTCTCTTCCCCACTCCCTGACACGTCTCTTCCCCACTCCCTGACACGTCTCTTCCCCACCCCTGACACGTCTCTTCCCCACCCCCTGACACGTCTCTTCCCTACCCCCTGACACGTCTCTTCCCCACCCTCTGACACGTCTCTTCTCCTCTGACACGTCTCCCCCCCCTGACACGTCTCTTCCCCACCCCTGACACATCTCTTCCCCACCCCCTGACACGTCTCTTCCCCACCCCCTGACACGTCTCTTCCCCACCCCCTGACACGTCTCTTCCCCACTCCCTGACACGTCTCTTCCCCACCCCCTGACACGTCTCTTCCCCACCCCCTGACACGTCTCTTCCCCACCCCCTGACACGTCTCTTCCCCACCCCCTGACACGTCTCTTCCCCAACCCCTGACACGTCTCTTCCCCACTCCCTGACACGTCTCTACCCCACTCCCTGACACGTCTCTACCCCACTCCCTGACACGTATCTTCCCCACCCCTGACACGTATCACCCACTCCCTGACA
Organism: Pseudophryne corroboree; assembly: GCF_028390025.1. Taxonomy (NCBI): domain Eukaryota; kingdom Metazoa; phylum Chordata; class Amphibia; order Anura; family Myobatrachidae; genus Pseudophryne; species Pseudophryne corroboree. The sequence continues at coordinate 174,507,952 of NC_086455.1, read as the reverse complement.
CGTCTCTTCCCCACCCCCTGACACGTCTCTTCCCCACTCCCTGACACGTCTCCCCCCCCCTGACACGTCTCTTCCCCACCCCTGACACATCTCTTCTGACACGTCTCTTCCCCACTCACTGACACGTCTCTCCCCCACCCCCTGACACGTCTCTTCCCCACCCCCTGACACGTCTCTTCCCCACCCCCTGACACGTCTCTTCCCCACCCCCTGACACGTCTCTTCCCCACTCCCTGACACGTCTCTTCCCCCCGACACGTCTCTTTCCCCCCCTGACACGTCTCTTCCCCACCCCTGACACATCTCTTCCCCCACCCCCTGACACGTCTCTTCCCCACCCCTTGACACGTCTCTTCCCCACCCCCTGACACGTCTCTTCCCCACCCCCTGACACGTCTCTTCCCCACCCCCTGACACGTCTCTTCCCCACCCCCTGACACGTCTCTTCCCCACCCCCTGAAACGTTTCTTCCCCACCCCTGACACGTCTCTTCCCCACCCTCTGACACGTCTCTTCCCCACCCTCTGACACGTCTCCCCCCCCTGACACGTCTCTTCCCCACCCCTGACACGTCTCTTTCCCACCCCCTGACACGTCTATTCCCCACCCCTGACACGTCTCTTCCCCACCCTCTGACACGTCTCTTTCCCACCCCTGACACGTCTCTTTCCCACCCCTGACACGTCTCTTCCCCACCTGACACGTCTCTTCCCCACTCCCTGACACGTCTCTTCCCCACTCCCTGACACGTCTCTTCCCCACCCCTGACACGTCTCTTCCCCACCCCCTGACACGTCTCTTCCCTACCCCCTGACACGTCTCTTCCCCACTCTCTGACACGTCTCTTCTCCTCTGACACGTCTCCCCCCCCCCCTGACACGTCTCTTCCCCACCCCTGACACATCTCTTCCCCACCCCCTGACACGTATCACCCACTCCCTGACACGTCTCTTCCCCACCCCCTGACACGTCTCTTCCCCACTCCCTGACACGTCTCCCCCCCCCCCCCGACACGTCTCTTCCCCACCCCTGACAAATCTCTTCCCCACCCCCTGACACGTCTCTTCCCCACCCCCTGACACGTCTCTTCCCCACTCACTGACACGTCTCTTCCCCACCCCCTGACACATCTCTTCCCCACCCCCTGACACGTCTCTTCCCCACCCCCTGACACGTCTCTTCCCCACCCCCTGACACGTCTCTTCCCCACTCCCTGACACGTCTCTTTCCCACCCCCTGACACGTCTCTTTCCCACCCTCTGCCACGTCTCTTTCCCACCCCTGACACGTCTCTTTCCCCCCCTGACACGTCTCTTCCCCACCCCTGACACATCTCTTCCCCCACCCCCTGACACGTCTCATCCCCACCCCCTGACACGTCTCTTCCCCACCCCTTGACACGTCTCTTCCCCACCCCCTGACACGTCTCTTCCCCACCCCCTGACACGTCTCTTCCCCACCCCCTGACACATCTCTTCCCCCCTGACACATCTCTTACCCCTCCTGACACGTCTCTTCCCCCCTGACACATCTCTTACCCCTCCTGACCCATCTCTTACCCCTCCTGACACGTCTCTTCCCCACCCCTGACACGTCTCTTCCCCACCCCCTGACACGTCTCTTCCCCACTCCCTGACACGTCTCTTCCCCACTCCCTGACACGTCTCTTTCCCACCCCCTGACACGTCTCTTTCCCACCCTCTGCCACGTCTCTTTCCCACCCCTGACACGTCTCTTTCCCACCCCTGACACGTCTCTTTCCCACCCCTGACACATCTCTTCCCCACTCCCTGAGACGTCTCTTCCCCACTCCCTGACACGTCTCTTCCCCACCCCTGACACGTCTCTTCCCCACCCCCTGACACGTCTCTTCCCCACCCCGACACGTCTCTTCCCCACTGACACATCTCTTACCCCTCCTGACACGTCTCTTCCCCACCCCCTGACACGTCTCTTCCCCACCCCCTGACACGTCTCTTCCCCACCCCCTGACACGTCTCTTCCCCACTCCCTGACACGTCTCTTCCCACCCCCTGACACGTCTCTCCCCCCCCTGACACGTCTCCCCCCCCCCTGACACGTCTCCTCCCCACCCTCCAACACGTATCTTCCCCACCCCTGACACGCCTATTCCCCACCCCCTGACACGTCTGTTCCCCACCCTCTGACACGTCTCTTCCCCCCTGACACGTCTCTTCCCCACCCCTGACACGTCTCTTCCCCACCCCTGACACGTCTCTTCCCCACCCCTGACACATCTCTTCCCCACCCCCTGACACGTCTCTTCCCCACCCCCTGACACGTCTCTTCCCCACCCCCTGACACGTCTCTTCCCCATCCCCTGACACGTCTCCCGCCCCTGACACGTCTCTTCCCCACCCCCTGACACGTCTCTTCCCCCACTCACTGACACGTCTCTTCCCCACCCCCTGACACATCTCTTCCCCACCCCCTGACACGTCTCTTCCCCACCCCCTGACACGTCTCTTCCCCACCCCCTGACACGTCTCTTCCCCACTCCCTGACACGTCTCTTCCCCACCCCCTGACACGTCTCTTCCCCACCCCCTGACACGTCTCTTCCCCACTCCCTGACACGTCTCTTCCCCCCGACACGTCTCTTTCCCCCCCTGACACGTCTCTTCCCCACCCCCTGACACGTCTCTTCCCCACCCCCTGACACGTCTCTTCCCCACCCCTTGACACGTCTCTTCCCCACCCCTTGACACGTCTCTTCCCCACCCCTTGACACGTCTCTTCCCCACCCCCTGACACGTCTCTTCCCCACCCCCTGACACGTCTCTTCCCCACCCCCTGACACGTCTCTTCCCCTGACTCGTCTCTTCCCCACCCCCTGACACATCTCTTACCCCTCCTGACAGGTCTCTTTCCACCCCCTGACATGTCTCTTCCCCACCCCCTGACATGTCTCTTCCCCACCCCCTGACACATCTCTTCCCCCCTGACACATCTCTTACCCCTCCTGACAAGTCTCTTCCCCACCCCCTGACACGTCTCTTCCCCCTGACACATCTCTTACCCCTCCTGACACATCTCGTACCCTCCTGACACGTCTCTTCCCCACCCCTGACACGTCTCTTCCCCACCCCCTGACACGTCTCTTCCCCACCCCCTGACACGTCTCTTCCCCACCCCCTGACACGTCTCTTCCCCACTCCCTGACACGTTTCTTCCCCACCCTGACACATCTCTTCCCCACCCCCTGACACGTCTCTTTCCCACCCCGACACGTCTCCCCCCCCTGACACGTCTCTTCCCCACCCCTGACACGTCTCTTCCCCACCCCTGACACGTCCCCCCCCCCTGACACGTCTCTTCCCCACCCCTGACACGTCTCCCCTCCCCCTGACACGTCTCTTCCCCACCCCTGACACATCTCTTCCCCACCCCCTGACACGTCTCTTTCCCACCCCCTGACACATCTCTTCCCCACCCCCTGACACTTCTCTTCCCCCCGACACGTCTCTTTCCCACCCCCTGATACGTCTCCCCCCCTGACACGTCTCTTCCCCACCCCTGACACGTCTCTTCCCCACCCCCTGACACGTCTCCCCCCCCCCTGACACGTCTCTTCCCCATCCCCTGACACGTCTCTTCCCCCCCCCCTGACACGTCTCTTCCCCACCCCTGACACATCTCTTCCCCACCCCCTGACACGTCTCTTCCCCACCCCCTGACACGTCTCTTCCCCACCCCCTGACACGTCTCTTCCCCACTCCCTGACACGTCTCTTCCCCCCGACACGTCTCTTTCCCCCCCCGAACACGTCTCTTCCCAGCCCTGACACATCTCTTCCCCACCCCCTGACACGTCTCTTTCCCACCCCCTGACACGTCTCTTTCCCACCCCCTGACACATCTCTTCCCCACCCTGACACATCTCTTCCCCACCCCCTGACACTTCTCTTCCCCCCGACACGTCTCTTTCCCACCCCGACACGTCTCCCCCCCCTGACACGTCTGTTCCCCACCCCTGACACGTCTCTTCCCCACCCCTGACACGTCTCCCCCCCCTGACACGTCTCTTCCCCACCCCCTGACACGTCTCTTCCCCACCCCTGACACGTCTCTTCCCCACCCCTGACACATCTCTTCCCCACCCCCTGACACGTCTCTTTCCCACCCCCTGACACGTCTCTTCCCCACCCCCTGACACGTCTCTTCCCCACCCCTTGACACGTCTCTTCCCCACCCCCTGACACGTCTCTTCCCCACCCCCTGACACGTCTCTTCCCCACCCCCTGACACGTCTCTTCCCCTGACTCGTCTCTTCCCCACCCCCTGACACATCTCTTACCCCTCCTGACAGGTCTCTTTCCCCACCCCCTGACATGTCTCTTCCCCACCCCCTGACATGTCTCTTCCCCACCCCCTGACACATCTCTTCCCCAGCCTGACACATCTCTTCCCCACCCCCTGACACTTCTCTTCCCCCCGACACGTCTCTTTCCCACCCCGACACGTCTCCCCCCCTGACACGTCTCTTCCCCACCCCTGACACGTCTCTTCCCCCCCCCCCCTGACACGTCTCCCCCCCCCCCCCTGACACGTCTCTTCCCCACCCCCTGACACGTTTCTTCCCCACCCCTGACACATCTCTTCCCCACCCCCTGACACGTCTCTTTCCCACCCCCTGACACATCTCTTCCCCACCCCCTGACACGTCTCCCCCCCCACGTCTCTTTCCCACCCCCTGACACGTCTCCCCCCCCCCCTGACACGTCTCTTCCCCACCCCTGACACATCTCTTCCCCACCCCCTGACACGTCTCTTCCCCACCCCCTGACACGTCTCTTCCCCACCCCCTGACACGTCTCTTCCCCACTCCCTGACACGTCTCTTCCCCCCGACACGTCTCTTTCCCCCCCTGACACGTCTCTTCCCCAGCCCTGACACATCTCTTCCCCACCCCCTGACACGTCTCTTTCCCACCCCCTGACACATCTCTTCCCCACCCTGACGCATCTCTTCCCCACCCCCTGACACTTCTCTTCCCCCTGACACGTCTCTTTCCCACCCCCTGACACGTCTCTTCCCCACCCCTGACACATCTCTTCCCCACCCCCTGACACGTCTCTTCCCCACCCCTGACACGTGTCTTCCCCACCCCTGACACGTCTCTTTCCCACCCCCTGACACGTCTCTTCCCCACCCCCTGACACGTCTCTTCCCCACTCCCGACACGTCTATTTCCCACCCTCTGACACGTCTCTTTCCCACCCTCTGACACGTCTCTTTCCCACCCTCTGACACGTCTCTTTCCCACCCCCTGACACGTCTCTTTCCCACCCCCTGACACGTCTCTTCCCCCTCCTGACACGTCTCTTTCCCCACCCCCTGACACGTCTCCCCCCCCTGACCGTCTCTTTCCCCCCTGACACGTCTCTTTCCCCCCCTGACACGTCTCTTTCCCCACCTGACACGTCTCTTTCCCCACCTGACACGTCTCTTCCCCACCCCTGACACGTCTCTTCCCCACCCCCTGACACGTCTTTTCCCTACCCCCTGACACGTCTCTTCCCCACCCCTGACACATCTCTTCCCCACCCCTGACACGTCTCTTCCCCACCCCCTGACACGTCTCTTCCCCACCCCCTGACACGTCTCTTCCCCACCCCCTGACACGTCTCTTCCCCATCCCCTGACACGTCTCCCGCCCCTGACACGTCTCTTCCCACCCCCTGACACGTCTCTTCCCCACCTCCTGACACTTCTCTTCCCCCTGACACGTCTCTTTCCCACCCCCTGACACGTCTCTTCCCCACCCCTGACACATCTCTTCCCCACCCCCTGACACGTCTCTTCCCCACCCCCTGACACGTCTCTTCCCCACCCCTGACACGTCTCTTCCCCACCCCTGACACGTCTCTTTCCCACCCCCTGACACGTCTCTTCCCCACCCCCTGACACGTCTCTTCCCCACTCCGACACGTCTATTTCCCACCCTCTGACATGTCTCTTTCCCACCCTCTGACACGTCTCTTTCCCACCCTCTGACACGTCTCTTTCCCACCCCCTGACACGTCTCTTTCCCACCCCCTGACACGTCTCTTCCCCACCCCTGACACGTCTCTTCCCCACCCCTGACACGTCTCTTTCCCACCCCCTGACACGTCTCTTCCCCACCCCCCTGACACGTCTCTTCCCCACCCCTGACACGTCTCTTCCCACCCCCTGACACGTCTCTTCCCAACCCCTGACACGTCTCTTCCCCACTCCCTGACACGTCTCTACCCCACTCCCTGACACGTCTCTACCCACTCCCTGACACGTATCTTCCCCACCCCTGACACGTATCACCCACTCCCTGACACGTCTCTTCCCCACCCCCTGACACGTCTCTTCCCCACTCCCTGACACGTCCCCCCCCACCCCTGACACGTCTCTTCCCCACCCCTGACACATCTCTTCTGACACGTCTCTTCCCCACTCACTGACACGTCTCTTCCCCACCCCTGACACATCTCTTCCCCACCCCCTGACACGTCTCTTCCCCACCCCCTGACACGTCTCTTCCCCACCCCCTGACACGTCTCTTCCCCACTCCCTGACACGTCTCTTCCCCCGACACGTCTCTTTCCCCCCCCTGACACGTCTCTTCCCCACCCCTGACACATCTCTTCCCCCACCCCCTGACACGTCTCTTCCCCACCCCTTGACACGTCTCTTCCCCACCCCCTGACACGTCTCTTCCCCACCCCCTGACACGTCTCTTCCCCACCCCCTGACACGTCTCTTCCCCACCCCCTGACACGTCTCTTCCCCACCCCCTGACACGTCTCTTCCCCACCCCCTGACACGTCTCTTCCCCACCCCCTGACACGTCTCTTCCCCACCCCCTGACTCGTCTCTTCCCCACCCCCTGACAGGTCTCTTTCCCACCCCCTGACATGTCTCTTCCCCACCCCATGACATGTCTCTTCCCCACCCCCTGACATGTCTCTTCCCCACCCCCTGACATGTCTCTTCCCCACCCCCTGACATGTCTCTTCCCCACCCCCTGACACATCTCTTCCCCCCTGACACATCTCTTACCCCTCCTGACACGTCTCTTCCCCCCTGACACATCTCTTACCCCTCCTGACACATCTCTTACCCCTCCTGACACGTCTCTTCCCCACCCTGACACGTCTCTTCCCCACCCCCTGACACGTCTCTTCCCCACTCCCTGACACGTCTCTTCCCCACTCCCTGACACGTCTCTTCCCCACCCCTGACACGTCTCTTCCCCACCCTCTGCCACGTCTCTTCCCCACCCTCTGCCACGTCTCTTTCCCACCCCTGACACGTCTCTTTCCCACCCCTGACACGTCTCTTTCCCACCTGACACATCTCTTCCCCACTCCCTGAGACGTCTCTTCCCCACCGCTGACAACGTCTCTTCCCCACCCCTAACACGTCTCTTCCCCCCACCCCCTGACACGTCTCTTCCCCACCCCGACACGTCTCTTCCCCACTGACACATCTCTTACCCCTCCTGACACGTCTTTTCCCCACTCCTGACACGTCTCTTCCCCACCCCCTGACACGTCTCTTCCCCACTCCCTGACACGTCTCTTCCCCACTCCCTGACACGTCTCTTCCCCACCCCCTGACACGTCTCTCCCCCCCCCCTGACACGTCTCTCCACCCCCCCCCTGACACGTCTCCTCCCCACCCTCCAACATGTATCTTCCCCACCCCTGACACGTCTGTTCCCCACCCTCTGACACGTCTCTTCCCCCCTGACACGTCTCTTCCCCACCCCTGACTTGTCTCTTCCCCACCCCTGACACATCTCTTCCCCACCCCCTGACACGTCTCTTCCCCACCCCCTGATACGTCTCTTCCCCGCTCCCTGACACGTCTCTTCCCCACCCCCTGACACGTCTCTTCCCCACCCCCTGACACGTCTCCCCCCCTGACACGTCTCTTCCCCACCCCCTGACACGTCTCTTCCCCACCCCCTGACACGTCTCTTCCCCACTCACTGACACGTCTCCTCCCCACCCCTCCGACACGTATCTTCCCCACCCCTGACACGTCTCTTCCCCACCCCCCTGACACGTCTGTTCCCCACCCTCTGACACGTCTCTTCCCCCTGACACGTCTCTTCCCCACCCCTGACACGTCTCTTCCCCACCCCTGACACATCTCTTCCCCACCCCCTGACATGTCTCTTCCCCACCCCCTGACACGTCTCTTCCCCGCTCCCTGACACGTCTCTTCCCCCACCCCCTGACACGTCTCCCCCCCCCCACCCCCTGACACGTCTCCCCCCCCTGACACGTCTCTTCCCCACCCCTGACACATCTCTTCCCCACCCCCTGACACATCTCTTCCCCACCCCCTGACACGTCTCTTCCCCACCCCCTGACACGTCTCTTCCCCACTCACTGACATGTCTCTTCCCCACCCCCTGACACGTCTCTCCCCACCCCCTGACACGTCTCTTCCCCACTCCCTGACACGTCTCTTCCCCCACCCCCTGACACGTCTCTTCCCCACCCCCTGACACGTCTCTTCCCCACCCCCTGACACGTCTCTTCCCCACCCCCTGACACGTCTCTTCCCCACTCCCTGACACGTCTCTTCCCCCGACACGTCTCTTTCCCCCCCTGACACGTCTCTTCCCCACCCCTGACACGTCTCTTCCCCACCCCCTGACACGTCTCTTCCCCACCCCTTGACAAGTCTCTTCCCCACCCCCTGACACGTCTCTTCCCCACCCCCTGACACGTCTCTTTCCCACCCCCTGACACATCTCTTCCCCACCCTGACACATCTCTTCCCCACCCCCTGACACTTCTCTTCCCCCCGACACGTCTCTTTCCCACCCCGACACGTCTCCCCCCCCCCTGACACGTCTCTTCCCCACCCCCTGACACATCTCTTCCCCACCCCCTGACACGTCTCTTCCCCACTCCCTGACACGTCTCTTCCCCCCGACACGTCTCTTTCCCCCCCTGACACGTCTCTTCCCCAGCCCTGACACATCTCTTCCCCACCCCCTGACACGTCTCTTTCCCACCCCCTGACACATCTCTTCCCCACCCTGACGCATCTCTTCCCCACCCCCTGACACTTCCTCTTCCCCCTGACACGTCTCTTTCCCACCCCCTGACACGTCTCTTCCCCACCCCTGACACGTCTCTTCCCCACCCCCTGACACGTCTCTTCCCCACCCCTGACACGTCTCTTCCCCACCCCTGACACGTCTCTTCCCCACCCCTGACACGTCTCTTCCCCACCCCCTGACACGTCTCTTCCCTACCCCCTGACACGTCTCTTCCCCACCCTCTGACACGTCTCTTCCCCACTCCCGACACGTCTCTTTCCCACCCTCTGACACGTCTATTTCCCACCCTCTGACACGTCTCTTTCCCCACCCTCTGACACGTCTCTTTCCCACCCTCTGACACGTCTCTTTCCCACCCCCTGACACGTCTCTTTCCCACCCCCTGACACGTCTCTTCCCCCTCCTGACACGTCTCTTTCCCACCCCCTGACACGTCTCCCCCCCCTGACACGTCTCTTTCCCCCCCTGACACGTCTCTTTCCCCCCCTGACACGTCTCTTTCCCCCCCTGACACGTCTCTTTCCCACCTGACACGTCTCTTTCCCACCCTCTGACACGTCTCTTCCCCACCCCTGACACGTCTCTTCCCCACCCCCTGACACGTCTCTTTCCCACCCCTGTTCCCACCCCTGACACGTCTCTTTCCCACCCCTGACACGTCTCTTCCCCACCTGACACGTCTCTTCCCCACCCCTGACACATCTCTTCCCCACCCCCTGACACGTCTCTTCCCCACCCCTGAAACGTCTCTTCCCCACCCCCTGACACGTCTCTTCCCCACCCCCTGACACGTCTCTTCCCCACCCCTGACACGTCTCTTCCCCACCCCCCTGACACGTCTCCCCCCCCTGACACGTCTCTTCCCCACCCCTGACACGTCTCTTTCCCACCCCCTGAAACGTCTATTCCCCACCCCTGACACGTCTCTTCCCCACCCTCTGACACGTCTCTTTCCCACCCCTGACACGTCTCTTTCCCACCCCTGACACGTCTCTTTCCCACCCCTGACACGTCTCTTTCCCACCCCTGACA